>NC_049170.1:72954783-73237283 GCF_009769625.2 Cygnus olor
CCTTCCCCTCCTTCCCTTCCTTCCCTTCCCTTCCCTTCCTTCCCTTCCCTTTCCCTTCCCTTCCCTTCCCTTCCCTCCCTTCCCTTCCCTTCCTTCCCTCCCTCCCTTCCCTTCCCTTCCCTCCCTTCCCTTCCCTTCCCTTCCTTCCCTTTTCCCTTCCTTCCCTTCCCTTCCCTTCCTTCTCCTCTCCCTTCCCTTCCTTCCCTTCCTTCCTCCTTCTCCTCTCCTCTCCTCTCCTCTCCTCTCCTCTCCTCTCCTCTCCTCCTCTACCTCCTCCTCCTCCTCTCCTCCTCCTCCTCCTCTCCTCTCCTCTCCTCCTCCTCTCCCTCCTCTCCTCCCTCTCCTCTCCTCTCCTCTCCTCTCAATTTCATTAAAATATTTCTAATTGAATCTCAATTCACAATGTTAAAATGATTCTTTTTCTCCCACCATTCTTTCTTCTTCTCCATGGGGGAAGAGTGGGCAAGGATGAAACAAGATGGGGAAGAGGGGGCCGTGGGAAAGATATTCCACTCAGGTTAACCTTAACTGTCTGCTTGTGCTCTTTGGCTGCTTTGGGAAATGGCACTTAAGATGTCATATGTCTCTGTCCTTTTTGTTCTTTCTTTAAGAAAAGAATGCAATCATATAATATATATATATATGTCTATGCAGGAAGCAGGTCATCATTCAAATGTTCCGGAATGCTGGAAGAATTAATTGTTGCATTAATTTCTGCAAGATCTTAATTGTTTTTTCTTTACAATATATATTTTCTTGAAACTGTGATGTGTTGTTAGGATCCATCTGCCAGTCTTGGCCTTATCACTTCAGAAAGATGCTTAAGTTCACTTTTCTGTGTCTTCTTTTATTTATACTGCACACTGAAATGCCAATTTCCATTTGAAACTGTAAAGAAAAGTAAACCTATGGGTATCTTGTAAGAACTGGTAATGTCACCGTTTCATGTTTATGATGGAGACAGGCAATTCATGTTTTTTCATGGAAATGAAAATCAATGGGACCACTATTCTGTTCAATCTTGCTTCAAAGTTTGGTTGAACAGCCAGAGAGGTGGGATGGCTCTTTCCTTTCAAGTGCTTATTGACCATTGCAACAAGAAGTCTAGCCCAACATATAGCTCCACATGTGACAATAAAAAGGGGAAAATCACTCAGCTGCACATTTTGACAGTGACCTCAGCACAGCAGTATGTTCCTGTGTGTTACAGAGAGTGCCAAAAACTAGTCCCAGCTGCCTGCCCAATGCCCTGCCACAACAATGGGTCAAATTAGTTCTACAAAGTGAGCAACCATTGTTTGATGTTGCCCAGGTTTTGTTCACATTGGAACAGTAATCCTCCATCTCTATGTGCTTCCAAGTGTTTTCGTTTGGTCATTAGGCTACATGGCATAACTGTTTTATGCCTGTTTTATACATGGCATAACTGGCATAAATTGCCACTAGGACACTATTATAATTAAAAGATATATATATATATATATCTTTTTTTCACGTAGTTGGAGCAGAACAGAACATTAGTTCAATTACTGTATACATTTTGCGTTACTTTAGTATATTGATTTACAACATGTATTCAATATATTTTGTTACCGAGCAACGCTTGAGATGGGAATAAAGGGTTTCTCTTTACTACAAATGAAACAAAACATGAAGGGCAACAGCCTCATTACTAGAGGTAATAAGTACTCTACAACACAAATTTACTCATTGCACCTAATTTCCTTATCAGCATTTCAAAACATCTCCAAGCACATTTATTCAACATTTGGAAGACTTAAGGTTCACCTCAGCTTCCTCTGTGCTCATCCATTTTCATTTGTTTTATTTCTGAGAAGAGACTGTCTGGTTTTCTGTATGGGTTATAAATTTGGCCCAGTCTTACATAAGGGTTTTTAAAGTAGTTTCAAATAAAAAATATTTGCTGTACAATTTTTAAATATTTTATTTACTATAATTAGATATATTAATGTCCAACAGTAAGGCCTAAGACTTAAGCAGGTGAAATTTGATGATTTTTCAGAAATTTGTTAGCTTAAGCTGGACAGAATAGTAATTGAAAAAGTTTTTATTCCCTATCTGCATGAGTATTCAAGTACATAAAACATAAATACTGCAGTTTGAAAACTTGCAGTTCTTTTTATGATTATGATACTACTCTGAAATTAACTTCTCTGAATCTGTTAGCACTAATACTTTCAGAAACAAAAAATGCTGCAAACACTTCAAAATAAATTAATTGCAAATTTAAGTGAATATCCACCAGAATTTGTTTGTGGTATTCACCTAATACCAAGTATTTCTACTATTTTAAACTTGCAGCTTTCGAATTTATTTATTTATTTGTGGCTTGGCTGTAAAAACCCTCAATTGAGGATCCATATGAACAGAACTCTACCTAAACTATGTAGTTCTTACTTTGGTCCACACTTCACATGACTGAGAAACAGACTGCACTCAAATAATCATCTTTGTCTATTTTCCTTTTTAAACTTATGCCTCTGTAATAGCCAATGCTTGAAACTGCTAGTGGGTAGGTACTTCAAGAGCTGGTGTGCAGTAGGCATTCAATATACACACCTGAGAGACAAAAATGAAAACTCTTGTTTTATTTCAGCAAGAGATTGGATGACAATCAGAGCAAGTATTACTGGAGGGCAAAGTGTCAGGAAAGCAATCAGCAGATGAGCAGATAAAATGGTGGTGGAACAGTACTGCATGTCAGATGAGCCTGTGAAGTGATGATCAAGAAAGGCTAGGAAAAGATAGAATGGATATGAAGAATAATTCTGTCATTGGCTCCCCTACATGGCTTGCAGTACTTGATACAAAATTGCTGAGAAAAAACAATTTGACTGCATTGTAGGAAAAATGACATTTGCCACCAAACAAAACAAAACAAAACAAAAAAACCCTTCAGAACTGTATTGTGTTGTATTGCAATGTGCATTGTGTCATTTGCCAAAATGATCTTCATTAGGTGAACATGACATTACTTGAACTATTTCTTAGTCTCAGAAATATGTATCATTACATACAGATCATTAGTGCAAAGAAAGCATTCTACTCAGAAAAAGTAGTCTTACAAATTTTAAATAAATTTAAAAATAATCTTAAATGACCGATTTTAGAAAAGGCATTTTAAAGAGCCCAATCATTTTCTTTTCAAAAACTCATACCTGTTTTTCTTTGAAAATGTGAAAATAAATAAAACACTTTGATTCTTTCCAGAAGTTCACAATTTTTGCTGACTTCAGTCTGAACTTGTTTGTAGTTTTGCCTATCCCAATACTCAGTTCTTTACATTAACTTGTCAGAACCATGAGTGTGTGAAGTCAGACCGAATAAGTGTGTGCTGCCAAACCTTCGTCTGGAAACAAGTATGCTTAGGTTGACGATATATCCTACTAAAGTGTTGTTTTCTTGATAGTTCACATTCTCACTGGAGATATGAAATGCCCAGGTTCCAGATCTTGTCCCAGTAAATGTTTCTCAATTGAAGATGTCAGCAGAAAAGTTTAATGGCAGCCTGGCAGTTAATGCAGTTCTCTGGGAGTCAGTACTATGGCTTCAAATTCTGTCAGAGGAGGGCATTCAGCAGGAGACTAATATCTTGGCTATGTATCCTACCCTGTGCTTATTGAGTGAACAAAAGCAGGAAAGACAGTTTCTTCTTACCTGAAAATGCAGTTCATACCTTCCTATTTTTCTCTAGCAAAAGTCATACCTCAAGTCAAATCTTATTCTAAGAAAGAAAGCCTGCAGAATATAACAAAATAAAGAAATATTAAAAGTGTAAAATGTAAAGTAAGACCGAGTCATTGTTTTAAAATTAGTATTACAGTAATATAGCTTGGTTTTAATTATTGGACATGCTGTCAGTTAATAACTGTTGGTTACATTTTAGTTGGCAGTGTTTTATGCATTTATTGAAAAAAAAGAAAAAAAGAAAAAAAAAGAAAAAAGTGGTTTCCTGCTGCTTCTTCTTCAGCCATAGCACAACAGTATTTTGGAGGAATATTTGTAGCTTGAAAGAATAGAATAGAGAAGAAGTTGCCTCAGGCTTGGCTTGTTGCCGTCATGCTTTGCATGCCTCTTGCAGCTCTCCTGCTACAAAGGAGCCTGAGGAAGTTGACTAGTGCAATCTGAGAAACATGAAATATAGGTTTATCTTAAAAAAAAGAAAAGGAATAAGTAAAAATTAGTATTACTATCTGCCTAGCTTTTTTTTTTCAGGAAAAAAAAATCTATAAAGCAGTAACAACTGATTTTACTCTTAAAGATGTGCTTGATGTTCATTATCAATATATGCAAGAACACATCAATGTGTAGGGTCATTTAGAAAAGCATCTTTTACTTTCAGTTTGCAGTTAGTAAAAGTGACTTCTTAATACACAAGGCAGGATAAAGTATTCTGCAATAAATATACTTAAAACATATTCACCTTCATTGTATTTTACAGACATTAAGGAATAATATGTGGGATGTAGCTGGAACAGAAAAGAAGGGCATTTTGAATCAGTAAAAATAGTGGTGGTAACTTCATATCTGTTACGTCCTCTTTACTATGGTGTATGAGCTATAAGTGGTTTTTCCAGCACACAGTGCTTCTGTCATAATGACATAGAAATTAGTTTTAGTTCTTCACTACCTTTGAACATCTTCCTAGACTAATTTAAGATCATGTATCTCTGTTTTCCATACAAAACTAGCTACACTGAAAGATTGTATAGTTTTTAATTGTAAATTTGTTAGGTAAATATTCATTCTCCTACTGTACATCTCAGAGCATACGTTTTAATAGATGGAATAGTTTATTTGGGGGTTGCACTACATGACCTCCAGAGGTCCTTTCCAACTTTAACCATACTGTGATTCTGTTAAATGAAGCAACAGGTACCTTGAACAGCCTGTAGGTAGGAGTATGTTAGTGTTTCACTACTTCTCCTGTTTTGAATTTTCTACTAGAGGAAGCATCTGGAGTTTCCACACTGAAAAGACTATTTTTGTGGCATGTGCCAAGACACTGAAAGTAATGCTGCCTCGGGGAAAGGATCACAGATGCTCCTTGATTTCTCACTGAGGTAAGTTTGTCACCAGTCTCCAGATCTGCTATCATTCTTTGCTGTCAGAATCTTTTGAGAGAGAACTGGAGAGGTCTGTGTTGTTCTGGTCCACATCCCCTTAACATGTTAGGCCGAGGAAAATGGGCTTTTCAAATGGAAGGACTAAGCCTGCTATTAGCCTTTGTTTTTTCTTATGATACAAAACACTAGTTAGCAGGTCAACGTTGCTTTCAGCAGGCTGTGTACATACTCAGTAGTAAACTCTCTGCTTCTGTTGTCTGGGAAAGAAATGCCTGTGTATTGCAAATGACTGATAATTGAATAACTTCAAATATGTGCTATTTTGTTATGTCCACAGGAACATTTTAAATAAGATTCTGTTCTATTGTTTCTGAATTTCATTGTAGAGGGCTGGTGCTTTCAGTGGAAAGTAAATGAGGCTGACAGAACTTCTAGTGTTCAGAAAAACATGTGCAAGGATGTGTAAAAATGCAGATTGACATAAATTGAGTCACTATGATAGAAACCATTCATGCAAAAACAACAGTAATGCCATGATAAAAAGTAGAGTGAATATGGGGGTATTACTATTTTATTGATAGTGAGTCACATCATTCTTTCAGTTGTTTGAATGCTAGTGTATATTCTATTAACATGGGAATCTTGGATATCACAGAATCACAGAATCACAGAATCACAGAATTGAAGGGGTTGGAAGGGACCTCGAAAGATCATCGGGTCCAACCCCCCCTGCCAAAGCAGGTTCCTTAGAGCAGGCTGCCCAGGTAGGCGTCCAGACGGGCCTTGAATATCTCCAGAGAAGGAGACTCCACAATCTCCCTGGGCAGCCTGTTCCAGTGCTCCGTCACCCTCACTGTGGAGAAGTTCTTTCTCATGTTGGTGCAGAACTTCCTGTGCTCTATCTTGTGGCCATTACCCCTTGTCCTATCCCCACAAACCACTGAAAAGAGGTTGGCCAAATCCCTCTGTCTCCCACACCTCAGGTATTTATACACATTGATGAGATCCCCTCTCAGTCTTCTTTTCTCCAGGCTGAACAGACCCAGGTTTCTCAGCCTTTCCTCATAGGGAAGATGCTCCAGGCCCCGTATCATCTTTGTGGCCCTCCACTGGACTCTTTCCAGGAGATGCCTGTCTTTTTTGTATCGGGGAGCCCAGAACTGGACACAGTACTCCAGGTGAGGCCTGACCAGGGCAGAGCAGAGGGGGGGCATCACCTTCCTTGACCTGCTGGCCATGCTCCTTTTAATGCACGCCAGGATCCCATTGGCCCTCTTGGCCACCAGGGCACACTGCTGGCTCATGGTCATCCTGTCGTCCACCAGGACCCCCAGGTCCTTCTCCTCAGAGCTCCTCTCCAGCAGGTCGTCCCCCAGCCTGTACTGATATGTCCGGTTGTTCCTTCCCATGTGCAGGACTCTACTCTTGCTCTTAATAAACCTCATTTGGTTTCTTCCTGCCCATCTCTCCAGCCGGTCCAGGTCTCGCTGAATGGTGGCACAGCCTTCTGGCGTGTCGGCCACTCTTCCCAGCTTTGTGTCATCGGCGTACTTGCTGAGGGCCGACACTATTCCCTCATCAATGTCGTCGATGAAGATGTTGAACAAGAGTGGACCCAGCACCGACCCCTGGGTAACGCCACTAGTCAGACATCTCCAGCCGGACTCTGCACCGCTGATCACCACCCTCTGAACTCAGCCAGTCAGCCAGTTCTCAACCCACCCTACTGTACACCCCTCTATCCCATACTTTCTCAGCTTTGCTATCAGGATGTCATGGGAGACAGTATTGAAAGCTTTGCTAAAGTCAAGGTAGATGACATCAGCAAGGCTTTCGATACTGTTTTTTAAAACAAAAATAATTCCTGTAGAGCAAATCAAATATTAAAACCAAGCTGTGTCACTTAGATTGAATTATTTGAAGTATGACATGGATAAATTATCCTGATCAATAGAGGAATAGAAATTGATCTGAAGGGTGCTAGGATGTCTGATGTGTCATTCTATCTGTCAAGTAAAAAGGAGAGAGCCATGAATTGAGGATAAGAGCGGAAGCTTAAATCACAAAATTTATAGCTGATCAGACCAGAGGTATTTCTCAGAGCTTTCACCTTTTGCTGTATAACCATCTGTAGTTAGCTAAATGACTGTGTTACTCTGCACTAAATTTCATCACCAGTTTTATCACCAAGTGACTTCTATTGTACCCTTTGTGGTGCTGTGCTCACTTTCAGCATCTCAGCAGACCATCTCACTTTCTACCTGTCCCAATTAAGACTAATCCACAAACATCTCTGTTACCACCAAAATGCTGGAAGGAACAAAAAGGCTTTCTAAGACAAGGATCATGGAATTTATTTCAAAAGATTACTGCTATCTTTAATATAGTATTTTTCAATGTTTCTATGGAGGACATGCAGGTTGCCCTAGGCTTCCTTGGCTGAATGAGGACTAGAAACAATGTTGTGGTTGTAATTAAAGATTTATTATTACAATTGGTGTAATTTATTATCTATAATATCTCTGCAGATTGGATCAAAGTCTTATCACTTTACAGTCATAACCCAGACTCAGATTTTATGTAAAATAAAAGGTGCTCGAGAGAGTCCAGAGAAGGGCAATGAAGCTGGTGAGGGGTCTCGAGAACAAGTCTTACGGGGAGCGGCTGAGGGAGCTGGGATTTTTCAGCCTGGAGAAGAGGAGGCTCAGGGGCAACCTTATTGCTCTCTACAGGTACATTAAAGGAGGCTGTAGTGAGGTGGGGGTTGGTCTATTCTCCCACGTGCCAGGTGACTGGACGAGGGGGAATGGGCTAAAGTTGTGCCAGGGGAGGTTTACGTTGGATATTAGGAAGAACTTTGTTACTGAAAGGGTTGTTAGGCATTGGAATGGGCTGCCCAGGGAAGTGGTTGAGTCACCATCCCTGGAGGCATTTAGAAGAAGTTTAGATGTAGAGCTTAGTGATATGGTTTAGTGGAGGACTTGTTAGTGTTAGGTCAGAGGTTGGACTAGGTGATCTTGGAGGTCTCTTCCAACCTAGATGATTCTGTGATTCTGTAAAAGATCTTGAATCACTCAGCCTTCAGAGGAGGCGGATGACGGTGTAGGCAACACTGGCCATCAGGCATCATGGGTTTTGATGTCCAGTAGCAGCAGGTCTGGTCCAAGTCCCACACAGGACTTGCTGCTGCTTGGTTTCATGGACAGTACTCCCTGTTCTGTTATGTTTCCCAGTTTCATGAAGTTGTCACTGCATCCTGGCAACCCAGCACCTTGGCTCAGTTGGTGTCTCCCCTCCTCTTTGTGACCCAGCACTTAGGTCAACTTGTTCATGAGTGTCTCCACACCTTGGCACCAGAGAGAGAAGGCTGGGAGCACCAAGTAACTCTTCACAATCCTTTAATTTAGACTGTTGTGAATAATCTGTGTATTATCGGCATATTTTGTTACTTAGCAGTTCTTTCTTTTCCAACCACTTCTATGTAGAACAGCATAGGCTGCTGACATTTTAGTGGCATCCATATTTAATTATATTCTGCTACAAAACCTGATTACTTTATTCCTACTCTTTCTTATCTTTCAGGTCCTCTTTCAAATAAACTCTCTTCTTTTATCACATCAGTTTAATGTCCTGAAATTTGCTACTCAGCTAGTGACCTTCTTCTGTGATTAAAATAACTGTAATAGTTTCTCACTGGAGGGTGTCTTTGTATTTCCTAATTATGGCTTATGCTATAAACTCCTGTTAAATATCCTTGTTATTACACATATTTTTATGATACAACTTAGATTTTTATGGTTGAATTCAAACTATAATTAATAAGAATGACTGCAGGTTTCCAAGGACTTCGTGTATTGTCAACGTATGAAAAATCTGTAATCACACTTGACAGTTATGAGGAATCGGTGGTCTTTCACCACTGAGCTGCATCCTATCTAATGTTATCCAATTATTTAATAAACATTTTGCATGGATAAGAAGGACTACAAGGCTTCACTCATATCAGGAATGAAACCTGTGTGTCTGGTTTGAAGTTTCTTCAGTTTACCTGGATCTCAACTTGTGTATAAACCCAAATGTCCTTCAAACAAGTTAAATGATGTCCTTTATCAGATTTCACAGATATTTTTGAAAAAATGAGGACGAATGAGAAAAGGAATTGAGAAGATTATTGTTCATAGCTTAAAGATGAGAAAACTTAAGTACAGTGATTACCCAGTCTGATATCAGTAACTGGATCCATGGCAAATCTAATACTGGAATAGAGAATCCTAGCTCTTTCAGCCCCGTTTTAGCTCTTACACAAATATTGCTTAGGTCAGTTAGCCCAAAACTCAGAGATGTCACAACAAATTTGAAAACTGTAATGAGACCAGAAGTGTTTCTATCGCTGATAAAATATTAATGCTGAAATCTGAGGTTCTCAGGAAATCATAAAAATATAAACATTCCCCAGAAAAAACATCTCAGTCACATTCTACATCCCATCTCTCTTGCTGGTTGCATTAATAAACGCATCATTTAGTGCATTAAGCTTTACATTTAACAAACAGTGATGGAAATATTTTCTGTACAGAATTTATAAAGTAGTGTTGTAAGACAAACATTAGATGAGAAAATTTCCTGAATTTCTTGAGTGCCTACTGTCTCTATGGTAAAATAAAACAAAGTGTGTCCTGTCCTTTGCACCCCCAATTAAATTCTTCTCTTTTCTGTGTTGCTGAGATGATAAAAGAAATTAAACACTGAAAAAATCTCAGGCTATATCAATCAGCCTATTTTTCTTGAGGTAATGTACTGTGTGTAAAAGAAGAGCTGTCTTATTTTCCGAAGTCATATCCAGAGAACTGTCATCCAGAAGACCACAGCAAGCTCCTAAAAAGAATTAATAACCAGAGAGAGAGCTCCTCATACACAATTGCTATTGGTGGAATGGACTATTTGGTATACCTCAGCCTCAGGTTTTGTCTAGTCCTATTTCTAGAATCACTAGTTTGAAATCCATTGTGTATTCTCACAGTAGACTGAAGTAAGCTAAGCATAGTTTTGTGGTATAACTTAAATTGGGCTAGCCAGTATGCCAATAATGCACATAGCAAGAACCCAAACTTATAAACTTTATAAAAATAAAGCAGAAACTCAGGCACATGTACTCCTCAACTTTAAATTAGGTACAACAAACAAGTCATACACAAATATCAGACCTGCTATAATACATGAACTGGCCAAACTTTCAGCATGTTACCTTCTTTTCAGCCTTGTACTGAGACTTTCTGCTGCATCCATGCTTTCCTTTATTCCCTATGTCAGCCACAAAGACTGTAAGTCTATCACATTAAAGGGTAAGGGAGTTTGGCAGGACCTAAACCCCTTTGCTTTCCAGCTTGTCCTCAGATATCAGAAGGGCTGGAGGCGGCTTGGCTTAGACTCTGGGTGATGCCCAGTTTGGCACTATAAGTCCATTTACATTCAATATATTAAATTACCATGATCACAGATGCACAAATAGCACAGTCCGAACAATAAGTCCAGTCACATTAATCATGATCATGGATACACAAATAGCAGAATACACTTTCAGCCTAGTAAATAACTGGTGTAATTTACTGAAGCAACAGGAATACAGGTTCTTTTGGATCGCCAGTGATAAATACACTGTCTGCAAAGCATGTGCAAACACCAAGAATATGACAAACACAACTAACTATGCATGTGCTAACTTATGAAACAACTCTATAGAGAATGTTAGGTTTCCTGGGAAAGCACTCGGTATAACTGAGAGTTCGAATCTCATCTCCATGTGGGGGAAGAGAGGTTACTGTGGTAACTCTAGTGGTTTCTATAATGTTACAAAGAAAAACAGAGTATGTTATCTTCTGGTTTGCCATGAATTGATCCTAGCACGTGTACCACCAGCACTTAATGGAGAAGGGAAATAAGACCCAGAATGATTTTACCAAGGCTTATAAAATTCTGATGTGTCTGGGCCCAAACTTAAAAGCTCCTGGAGGACTGACAGGTATGAAGTAATCTGTATTATGTTTTGCTTTCCTCCTCTTATTTCACAGAACTTTTAACAGTAATAAGTTTTTAGCATACATTTATGCTCTGGATAGTTTTGCTGCCAATGTAAATGCAATTTTTTACATCAAGGTCATTGTATAGCAGAGTTTCCTAAGCTATTCTCTTGTATTAAGTTATGTAAGAAAGTTTTCCTAGGGCATTGTGTTATATAAAATTATGTGGGAGTGCTCCTATATTTACTTTGATGAAATTTCCCATTATCAAGCCAAATAGTCATCAGGCATTTTGTGTTTTAATAACAAGAATCATAGTGGGGAGTGAGGGGTTGGGGGTTGGGGAAGAGGAAATGGAGTACTAACTCAACAGGACACCAAGGTGGAAGAAAGCCAACATTTTACGTTCACACACACTTCGCAGCCTCACATACAGCTCTTGTTTCCTTTCTGTACTTCAAACGGCACACCCTGTGCACCCTTGCACTCTCCCAAATCACTCATTTCTCACTGCCTCTATCTCACCAGAAGGAACAATACAGGAGGACCAAATTCCCTTATTTCCTTCTAGCATCACTTCCATGCAAACTCTCATGTTCTCTACTGCAGTTCAATGGCTTGCAAAATGATATTTCAAATCAGGTTATTATGAAATGGCTAAACAGTGTAAGCTGGTATAGGATAATTGAATTGATCGAGTGTTTGCTAGGGAGTGATGCTATGGGTTATTCATATCACTTTTTCAGGAGTTCAGTAACATCAAAATATGACACTTGGATAAATCTGTTTTTCTCCTCTTCCCCTTTTCAATGTTCTTTTAAGACAGAAGATACATTCCTTAGGGCCTTTCTGGATTTTTACTTCCTGTCATCCTTCCACTAAGTTCTTACTATCATGCCATTTCCAGAAGCATTTCAGTTAAAATATTATAATGCAAAAGGTTAGGATAAGTACTCTTAAGGGTAAAAGAATGATCCTAATTGGTCAAAACAAAGGCCCATCTAGAACACTATCCTGTCTCAGACAAATAACATTTAGTGAAAAAGAAGAGAAACAGTTTGTGTTATTCTTCCCAGCCTCCAGCTGAAGAGTAGATACTGTCTTCTGTATTTTTGTTCCTGTGAAGTAAACTAGCACAATATGTAGCTCTTTTTTAAAGGTAATTATTTTTACAAAGCTTTAAATTGTTTCAAAAAAATACTATATAAAGAAAAATCTGAAAAAGTCTGTGTATTTAAATACAAATTGTTAAAACCTTCTAAATGTTGCATAGATCTTAAAGTTAACTAGCTTATCTAAATAGTTTTTTTTTTGTTGTTATTAGATATTTTGGGGAAATTATACTTGTTTTGATGGATTTCTAAAGATATTACTGAAACACTAGGAAATTACTGGTTAAATTCTAGATGTATTACTACATGTAAATTATTTTTTTTTTCTCTAAAATATTAATGCATAAATTGTATTTTGGCATAGGTCATCTTTCCTCTTTTTTTTTTTTTTTTTTTAAAGTGGATTAAGTTGGTAGGAGAAAAGAATTTCAATTTTAGTTTTGTTCTTCTTACCTGTAACTAAAAATATCAAATAAATTTAATCCATCTCTGTTTCAGATATTAGTTTTATGGCCCATGATTCACAAATACTTTTGTTTTCCATAAAATTACATTAAAAATTGGGGTTATAACCACAGAAGTTCTAAAGATGAATAATGCTTCAGTTCTCTACATGATTCCAAACTAAAGTTTATATTTCTAAAGAAAAAGACCATCAGGAAAGTAGGAATAAAAGAGTTTGGTAAACTGAATCTCCTGGGCTTCACAAATGTGTTTCCGTGTGACACTTATCTTTTTGAGGTATGTTGAAGAGAACAACTTTGGGAAGCTGTTTCTCCTTGCTCTTCTATATGAGAAGAAATACCGAAAACTAAGTGCCTCAGATTATTCTCTATAATAGCTTTTCCCCCACTAATTTTATATGTTTACCAAAAACACTACTTGAAACAGAAGTAAAAATCACCATATTATTTCCTCTTATAACTAAAATTATATATAGTAAAAACTAGCTATATACTATCAAATGTCAATATCTACAAATAATATACAAGTGGGAAAAGAGGGAATACTTTCCTAGACATTGTTTATGCCCATAATCTGACTGAGAAAGCAGATATTTACAAAGACTTTTAATTTGTACCTCTTCAATCTGCAAAATGATTGCAGTGTGGAAATGGATTTTCTGTTTTGTTAAACATAGAGCAACACTTTATTTTTCTTATTAAGGATAATTTGTTTTTGCTGTTTTTTATTAATTTAGAAATGTTTATAAATGGTTTGAGTGAAAACAGCAGTGGGTATGCACTTCTGTTAACACTGCAAATAACATAAGTAAACTAAAATAATTTCCAATCTGTGTGTCATAAATATGCAGTTCAGATAGTTAGATGTGCTGTAATTGAGTGCTAAAGGACATGAACAGTCTTTTAATAAAGGCAGATAGAACCCAAATATTTAAAATAAAATATTCCTTTTTCTTTTGCTAATCTGTGGCTTCCTGGTCAACACTTCAATTCAACAATTGTTCAACAATTCAACAATTCAACATTTGTTGAATTTTGGCGTGTATACCCCCAATTCCTGAATCCAGAAGAAAACAAAACCACTCCTTTTTCTGATATGTTCCTTTTATGTGCTTATTCTTTTCATATTGTACACATTAAAAAGAGATTTAAGGAACCTCATGGATGCCTCGTGAAGTTTTATTATTCTAGGAGATTTTACTTTTGTCTAGTTCTAAACAAAACAAAACAAAACAAAACAACGACAGAAGACAAAAAAAAGTCTTGGGAAGAAATGGCGGGAAAAATGTAAGTATTAGTCTAATATCTTTTTTTCCTTTCTTTTTCCAAAAGTGCATGTCTGTCAATAAAAGCATTGGCTCCATCATAGACCTCAGCTGTGGCAGTCTGCATATAATATTTAGTAGCCAACAAAGATCTTAGCAGTTCATGCTTGAGTAACTGCTTTATATAAAAATAAAATAAAATGTTGTCTGCTTGGGGATTATTTGTGGAATTCTCCTTTTTCATTTATATTTTCAATAACCGGTTGATTCTTATTCCATGTAAGTTCTAACGGCCATCAAAGTGACAAGAGGTATTTCAGTATACTTTTTTATGATTTTTTTTACATTTTTTTTTAAATAATCACGTATGTTACTAACTATCATATTCAAAGTTTGCAGGTGTATGAAAAGATATAAAGCAAAAATGCTATGTTGAGAATAGTAGCCAAATACTAAAAAAGTTTCCTAATTCTGATGTTCTGTGAAAATTTTGCATTAGGGTATTTTGGTTATCTCACCAAATTAAATTAGATGCAAAACCGCTGAATTAGCACCAATTTTAGAACTAAACGCACAATGTCATTATAACACAGGCCCTTTTAACTCTGTGCTTAGTGCATCAGATTGGTTTCAGTAAAAGTGCATTATTTTTTTGTACCATATAGACCAACTGGTTTGCATGGGTATCCCTGATGTTTTCATATGATGTGTTCATGTTGTTGATCCTGCAACAACCTTCTTCTGCTATATTTGAGAGAACATGGGCAGCTTATGTCACCTGGATCTGACAGCCTGTTCTTAATTATTCAGTTATACAAACCCAAGATTAAAATGATAAGTAACTAGTTCACGAATGTGAGATAATTTTGCATATCTTCATAGTGGACCAGAAAATTATTAGACTACCAGAGTAATACCAAGCTGCAAACAGTTCCCAAACTCAACACTAGAGTGGTAAGTCCAAAGAGGTGACTCTATTTCTCAGTTAGACGTGAACTGAGCTATTTTTACACGATCATTTTTCTCCTGTCTCAGAGTGTTGACACTGGTAAATTTGTTTCTTGTTTGTGTGAGAAAGACTTGGCTGCTTGGTTTATCCTTTTTATTTTTATTTTATTTATTTATTTTTTTACGAGGCCTGATCTAACCTAGGTGGCATTCAGGGACACAAAGGGAGATTGTGATCTCCAAAATACATTGGTTCTGCTTTTTTATATTGAGGGGCAACAGCAAGCCATTTAATGAAATTTCAGTAGTATTTTTCTGTTGCACTTAAGTTGCAAATAAAATAAAATATGTTTTGTAGATAAACTAAAATCTACTGTTTCTCATAAGCTACATGGGATATCTACTAATTAATCACACAATTATAAAGCCTAATACATAAAGAAGCAGAGTTTATAGATAAAGATGCAGGGAGGTTGTTGGTTTTGAATGAAGGCAGAATGACTTATTTTCATTTCACTACAAGGACTTTGCAAGGCTGATGTAACTTGCTGCATTTTAACAAAGCTGAAGCCCTTTAAATCCAGCTGTTATTATGACACTTGTTTTGTGCTTCCCTGATCTCTTTCTTCTATAAGTCCTAATGTGCAGGTGGTTCCCCCTACCTTCTCAAGGGGTTCCTACTGCTCCTAAAACTTCAGACTTCCAGGCTGCATAGGTGGAGAGGCTTTTAACAGGAAGTCTCTAACTAAGAAATATCACAAATATTTTGAAGCTTTAAAGGTAAAAAACAACTTTTTGTTTCTTCAAATTTAAGGGCAAAATTACAAGATTTCTGAGAGGAATTGTTGCTTTGTATTGCTGGCTCTATTCTTTCCCAGGGCTGTTTTATTTAGCAATTTTTAAATATGAATCTTTAGAGACATGACTATGTTCGGGAATATAATCTGTCACACAGATTTTCATGGTTTGTGAGAGTATGTAATTTTGCCAGCTGTATAGCCAAGATGTAGCATCAAGTGAAATGTGCACCAAAGATACAGATCAAAATAGGTGTGAGAAGGAAAACAATCAGATAATAGCAAGTTCAGCTCACACTATATTGTGTAAAAACAGAAATTTTTTCCACGTAAGGAAACGGAGAATGTAACAAGGACTAAATGGATTTTTGAGTTGAATAGATTGTGTCAGTGTGGGTCAAAACCAACAAACAAACAAACAAACAAAAAAAGACAATGAATGTCAAGATATGGAAAACAAATGGTGCAGTAGGTAAGATAAGAATAAAAGAAAATCAATATCATGTTTTTTGTTTATTCACATTAATTCATCTTTCTTGAACTTGGAAAGTAGTGTACTGAGCCTATGTTGATTTAACACTGCATGTAATTATTCCCTTGCTTTCCTTATCATCATGTGCAGACAAATGGAGGTAGATGCAGCAGTGAGGGACAGGCTCAAATTCTCTACTTGCTCATAGTGAGCAGAGTACAAAAGGAGGTGAGCAGTGCAGTGACATGTAAAAGATGTAACCTAGATCAATTACCTCCCTTTAGCTGCATCCCGGGCGGCTGCCTCCCCTACGTTTGAAGTCCACTAATCAATTAATTTTGGAACTTCAATATGTAGTATCTATTCTAGGAATTGCAGCTTCTACATCCTACAGCTGCTTATGCAGTCACCAGTGTATAAAGAAGAATCTTATTTATATATTTTTTTCTAGTCATTTTATTCCTGTAAAATAAAGTGATCTGTGCTCACTACAATATCAAAGTAAATACCATTTCATAATTTCTAGTCTATACTTTCCTTTTCAGCTCACTGTCTTCTAATTGCTCACATGGAGAGAAGGAAGGTAGTGCAACAGTTTTGCATGAATAATTAATGTTGGGAGGGTTTCTAGCTTTATTTGAACCTGTACACCCACTTTGAGAGGTCATCATTGACATTTAATATAAATAAGCTTGAAAAACAATCATCATCTTGCTGTTGTGGTTCCCTTCTGTGATTTCTGCTTCATGTCACCAAATCAAAAATCTCTTCCTGGGGAAATTCTGTATGTTTTATTATAATATTGTGATAGTCTTGTGATTTCTGGAGGGGAATGAAGACTTGACCACAATTTCTTCTCCCTAAATATATTCTTCAGTTTTGAGGAAAGAGTGGATAAAAACATAATTATCTTGTTAAAATTCAGTGACAGGAATTAGAAGGCAAATGGCTATCAGAGTATTACAAATCTCTGAGTTACTCTATCTGTACATGACACTTGTCATAACTGATCATAACTGACAGCATAGAGTCTGTGATTTCAGGATAAGAACATAACTAATTGTGGGTTTGTCTGTTTTCAAACTGTTTCATTTACATTACTGAATACACTGTGAACAGTTTGGACTGCCAACATGTTTTTAAAAAATGTCATCTTGGAAGAAAAAATAGTCTTCTGTGCTTCTTCTGCCTGTAATACTTCTTCTGAAAATGCAGTGTAATTTGAAATATATATATATATATATATATATATATATATATATATAATTATAAACCTTGATCAAAGGATCATGGAGCTTGCAAAACAGATGAGAGTCCTAGATTAAACTGTTCAGTAGTTACTTGATAAATGTGATTTTAAATGTTCCTAAACTAAAAGTGTCTGTTCAGTTTGAACTATTAAATATGATGAGATAAATATTTATAATCATATACTGAAGAAATAAAAGATGGCTAAATGTCAATTGTTAATAAAGAAATTACAGGAAATACTGAAAATACTGACAATATGTAGAGTTTTGACATGATTGTTAAAAGCTATTCCTGGGAAAAAAGAAAGACAGAAAGATCTTAATTTTCAGACTGTAGATCATAGAAGCTGGTTGAATTAGAAAATTATTTTGTTATAATAGTATGAATCTGACAAATGCAAAGAATCACAGAATCATAGAGTTGAAAGGGACCCACAAGGATCATTTTTGTTTTCTGCAATAAATACCAGTGGGGCATAAGATGTAGCTATTATTTCATGAGAAAATTCTGACATAAACATAATTTGTATGAAACCTCTAAATCAGTAAAATTATGACTATGAACCTATTTTGGGGTTTTCTACTTATATACATAACTAAGCTTCACTTATAATGACTCACTTAGATTAGCAGGCATGAAACAGAATTCCTGCTGAATAATAATAAACTTTAATACATGTTTTCCATGAATAGTCTCAAACAAAAATGTATTCAGATAATTAAATTTATCATTCCGACAATGAAACAAAGAAATAATCAAACTGTTTTAACATGAAATAATTGTACAATATTATCATGATAATGTTTTTTTCCTTTTTTTTTCTTTTTTTTTCTTTTTTTTTTTTTTTAATTAAAACAAAAGATACATATTTTTCAGGAATAAATGTAACTGGAGAAATATGGCATTTTCAATACACAATTCATGAGAAGGAAAAAGGGAGAAGTTAGTGTTAATTATTTATTGCAATTGAAGATGTGTGGTGAAAGACACTATGTATGCATTATTTCTGATATTAAAATGTCCAAATGTCTTTTAATGTAGTATATGCTTACATCTTAACTTCTTTTGGCCTTGCTTTTGGGTATATTACAGTTAAATTGAATGTATATGTGTGAACAAGTATATTAAAAATATGATCAGCTACTTTCTTCATTTTCAAAGTCTTATATAACTGTCACTGTCATTTATATGTGATTTACTATGACTTCTTTCCCTTCAAAGTAATTCACGGTTAAGAACCTGTAAGTTAAGGTTACTCTGTGAATCTTCTTATGAACAGTAAATGATTCTAAACTGACATTTTGAACAAAGTCCTCTCAGATCACAAGAGAATCAGATCCAAGTGAATTCAAAATCCTGGCTATTTATGAGAGTAGAGTGTGACATGATGAGATGGATGCATATTAGATGCATTTCAGGAAGGACAATAATCTCTGCTCAGTCCACAATGACAAACGTCAAAGAACATCAGAACAGGCTCTGAGGAAACACTGTTCATCTGTGAAGAATTCATCAATT
The DNA here is from genome assembly GCF_009769625.2 of Cygnus olor. Taxonomy (NCBI): domain Eukaryota; kingdom Metazoa; phylum Chordata; class Aves; order Anseriformes; family Anatidae; genus Cygnus; species Cygnus olor. The sequence goes on from NC_049170.1 coordinate 72,973,715, forward strand.
AAATCCCAGTCAAATTGCTGAACAGTTTCCTCAAGTTATCAGTCTCTGATTGGAGAATAATTAGGACAGTGATAAAAAGTGAGAACATAGCTAAAAAAGCACTGTCAATATGACACTTGAATTCTATCTTAAAATGATATGGGAAGGCAAATGGGGAACTACTTGTCATACGGTGCTGGATGACAAATTTGGTTCATGCTGGCGCTCTTGTGCTTAAGGATGCAGTTTGAGCTACAGAATGAAAATAATTTAGTTTCTAAAAATAATCCATCTACCTCAGTCAAAATGATTTTTCTTTTTTTTAATTTCTCTGTTTATAACTTGATTTCCTTTCTGAGGTCTATGATATATACTGAGAAATATTTAATAAACCAGCATCAGACTATGAAAGAAAATGTGAGAATCAAATGAAAGATATAGTGATTTTAGCTAGCAGTGATTTTAGCTAGCATTTTACCTCTTGGTAGCCCAGAAATTTGAGGAAAAAAGAAAAAAAAAAAAAGGAATAGACATGATTACGTATCATGACTAGTTCTGAGGACTTCTGATCTTTTTTAACAGTCCCACCTTGCATTCAGAATTTAAAAATACAAGGTATCACTCAGTTTATCTCTAACCAGTCTAAAGACTGCATGTTAGGTTTTGCAATAATTTAGATCCCAAACATCATTCATAACCAGGCAAAATTAAATATAAACATTTGGACACATTGCCAGTTATTAAATAGCAGTTACATGTCGCTAGATCATGGTAGTTTGGTTGCAGCAGAACCTTGAAGTGTAAGCCTGATACTAAAAGAAACAGTTTTGTTACTCTATGTTCTTGTGTTACTCTCACATTGTTCCATGTCTTGTTCTGCTGCTTACATATATATATATATATATTTACCAATTTCCATAAACAAATAAGGTTTCTAAAGCCACTTCAAAGATAACTAATAGTTTGATTTGTAATTTGAAGATCTTTGCTTCAGTGCCTGTATTGCATCAATCACTACTGAAGCAATTATTTAACTTGCAGTTATACATGGGATTACATAATATTTACATAATTAGCATACATAAAAAAGAAAAGATAACTTCATGACAGAAATATTAGGATTCTGACAATGATAAGGAATGAAAACATTTTCTTTTGTAAAACACCAACTAAAAGAAAGTAAAACACCTATGGACCTGGATGTGGAATGGTTATCTAAGTTATTTAGCCTTGATGTGATCAATACTTAACAAAATTAAATAACATTGTGTTAATGTATGACCTTTTGCATGTCTATCTTGTCTTCCAGCAGTTAATGATACGATGGCAAGCTGGAATATATACTGTGACTACAAAGAACTTCATTTAAATACCGAGAACAAGGGCTACGAAGTCTGCTTTAAATTCATTGCTTTTTTTTTTTTTTTTTTTTTTTTTTTTCATAGGATTTTAGCACCTAACAAATGATTTCTAGAGATAGATCCTTAAGGATCAATAACCAGAACAGCTCCATTTCCGTCTCCCTAGACCATGAATTTTCTTTTCACAGTTAGACTTGTACACACATATGAAGATGCTGAATACCTCTTAGAGTACATCTATCCTGTTACATTGATTTTCTCTCATTTTCTGTTTTTCACCAACTCACTAACAATCCAAACCATACTACTTTGTACCCAGGTTCTTCCCAGGAGCCATGGGAGCCTGGACATCAAGCTTTGGTTCCTACCACAAACATAGTTTGGTTGCAAACTGTACCTGATCTGATTCCTTAAACCTCCCAAGGCTGCTGTGGGGTTGTATGTGTCAGTAGGGTTGGTTCCAGAGCTCATCCACTTCTCTTCTTCTGGGCAATTTCCAATTGCTCACTCAGCATCATATGGAGAGCTGTTCTTGTAGTGCTCCACAGAAACAGACTGTAAAGAAGCTGGTTGTAAACCTAGGAATCCATATGTAAAGCTTTCCATAGATGCGTATGGCTCTGAGTCTGGACTTGGACAGCCTCTTCCTAATTTTCTGGATGCTTACTTCTTGTTCTTCCCAGGCTCCAGTTTCTGTTTAGAGAAAAGGCTGCTGGCTCTAGGATAAACAGTGAGCAGATTGCATGGATGCTATTAGGGAAACAGCTGTCAAAAGAAGCCAGCACCACATATGCTGTTGTGAGAGGAAAACTGCTTTCAGAGTAGGAAAAACTGTATGTGAAGCAAGGAAAAAACAGTCAGAATAAAATAAATGCTGGAGAAAAAAAAAAAAAAGGAATGAATTGATTCTTCTACTGAGGTTCATTTCTGTCACTCTGTCACTCTGATTTCAAGCTTTGTCCCCCAAAGTCCAGAAAAAGGGGACAATGTGGACCCATTCACACTATTTAACTGGTGACAACATTACATCATTGTGCACACCAAACATAGCATAAAAACACTCTTGGAGTGTATTGTTCCCCTCTTCCAAGGGGAAAATGATTATTCACTATTAGGCTGTAATATAGACAGTAAAAGTCATAATACGTTGCCCAGTCTAATATTCATTGCATTAATTTGAGTAAAAGTTCAAGCACTCTTCCATTTCATATCTGTCCTCCAAAATTGAATGCCTAAATATTAGATATTTTGATCTACATTTATGTATTCAGATAAATGTTGACATTTTCAAAAGTGTCAGCCAAACAACTTAGATCCTCAGAAAGTGAATTAGGCAGCTGCTTTTTGGTTACCAGTCTTTTTTTCAGTGAGGAGCTTTAAAATCAGAATTCTTCCCGTTGCTTATCTACAAAACAAGATATTATCATAGAATACCAGAATAGCTCGGTTTGGAAGGTACCTCAAAGATCATCTAGTTCCAACCCCCCTGCCATAGGAAGGGATGCCACCCACTAGATCAGGTTGCTCCGGGCCTCATCTAACCTGGTCATGAACACCTCCAGGGATGGGGCATCCACAACCTCTCTGGGCAACCGGTTGCAGTGCCTTCTTCACCCTCTGAGTGAAGAATTTCCTCCTAATCTAAATCTCCCCTCTTTTAGTTTAAAACCATTCCCTCTTGTCCTGTAATTATCTGATTGAGCGGAGTTGTTCTCCATTTTTTTTATAAGTCCCCTGTAAGTACTGAAAGGCTGCAATGAGCTCACACTGGAGCCTTCTCTTCTGTAGGCTGAACATCCCCAGCTCTCTCAGCCTGTCTTCGTAGGAGAGGTGCTCCATCCCTCTGATCAACTTCATGGCGCTTTACAAATGTCTCATACATTCCTATAGCTCATGTTTGTCAAAGTAAAATTTCCAAAATTTTTATAGGACCATCAGTATTAAGGTAGAAAAATGAATCGTGTTTACCTTTTCCAATATATTGTTGCTGAAAGGCCATGGCTATTATTGAAAAGGTCTGCAAACATGACCTTATTTATTTGCTATTAATAATGGCTCACAAAGTTTAACACTTATGTCACCAAGAATTCATAAAATCCAACTTTAATTGGAATTAGAATCATGGCGTAGACCCTAATTTGTTGGGTTTAATAGATTAAAAGCCACAAAACACTTTTTTTTTTTTTAAATAGCCAAACTATTACTGTTTTCCTGTTAACAATGTCACTTTTTCTTGTATGTCATTCTTCTCAATCTTTAATTAGCAAAAACATATAACTGAGCTCCAACAATTATTGCCAGATTATTTTCTGCTAATTCCTAAACTGAAATAGCTCTCTGTAGCCTCTATCAGATTTTATGTTGTGGTATTTATCTGCAATACTTTTTTCTCATGAAGAAACAGCCAGCCAGGCTGATTAAGAATATATAAATAACTAAAAACCTTATAGCTCTTGCTGTCATTTCAATGATAAATTCAATATATTGTTCCTATCAGAGCCTCAGTATTTGTTTCATTTCCCAAATCTGAATTATTTCATCATTCTGTACTTAACAAAAACATTTAAGGAAGATTCAATAAAGCTTAAGAAACTAAGACAATAAGAAAAAGAGGCAATAGTCATTTTTAGATAGACACCACTCACAGTAGATTAAAGTAAATTTGTAAACCCCAGGAAATGCATATTTAACTTATTTTAAAAGAGATTATAAAGAATTTTGTTTAATGTGTCTTAGGTCAAAACATTATGTAGAAAAAAAAAGAATAAACAAGAATAAGAACATTGAAATAATATCAGTTTAAGTGCACTAGAAAAATAAAATTCGGATAATTGAAGTTATGGTTGTAGGTAAAGAAGTAACCAAGGTTAAAAGAAATGATAGAAAAGAAAAAGAGAAATGTTATTAATGAACTTTATTCATGCAGTGTGTCCTGGTTTCAGTTAGGACAGAGTTAATTTTCCTCCTAGTAGCTGGTAGGGTGCTATGTTTTGGATTAGGATGAGAAGAGCTCTGATAACATGCTGATGTTTTAATTGTTGTAGAGCAGTGCTTACACCAAGCCAAGGACTTTTCAGCTTCTTGCTCTGTCCTGCCAGTGGGCAGACTAGAGGTGCAGCAGGAGCTGGGAGGGGACAGACCCAGGACAGCTGACCCAAACTGGCCAAAGGGGTATTCCATACCATCTGACGTCATGCTAAACAATACATAGGGGGGGCTAGCGGGGGGGGGGGGGCCGGCTGCTCAGGGATAGACTGGGCATCGGTCAGCAGGTGGTGAGCAATTGCATTGTGCATCACTTATTTCGTACACATTATTATTATTAATACTATTATTATTTATTATTATTATTATTATTATTATTATTATTTTATTATTTTCATGTCTTAATAAACTGTCTTTATCTCAACTCACAGGCTTCACTTTCCCGTTTCTCTCCCCCATCTCAGAGAGGGAGGGGGGAGGGTGAGTGAATGGCTGTGTGGTGTTTAGCTGCCAGACAGTTTAAACTGCAACACAGTGGTAAAATAGCTAAAATATTTTTATTCTAATGCAATGTATGCTAATCCTACACAACACAACAGCAGAGCCTGGAGTAATACAGAATGAGAAATGCAATACAGATATTTAAAATATAATAATTTAATAAAAACAAACAAACAAACAACAACAACAACAAATAAAATAAGAACTGTGACCAAAACAGACGTATGGTTATGTATTGATGGCCCAAAGAGAATGAAAAGAGAAAGGTTAACATGATGGGATAACATTGCATTGGCTAAACAGATGTAATACAAATAGAATAATCTGCCATGGAGTAACATGGAGTCTATTTTGAGCAAACTTATTTTGAGAATACATGGTTCTATTTGTATAGTGGCATCATACAGTTCTCTAAGGTCATACTAACATAGCATCAGAGATCACCACAGGAAAGTGAGGAAGTGAGGTTACCATTAACTAGAATCATATAAGGAAAGAAAAAGACTAGTCAGCATAGAGATTTTTTTTTTCCTTAAAAAAACAGTAAATAGCAGAGGGTAAGGGATTAGATCTAGAAAAATCAGTGAAAACATATCACAGAAATAAAATGAGAATATGGGAAGAAGCAAGACAGAATAAAGATAAAAACATGCATGTTTGGCTCTAGCATGAAATTAACACTTCACAGAAATGGATATTGGAAGCAGAATAAAATGAAGTAGTGTTATGAATCATGACAAAACTAACTTGCCACTTTTCTTTAAGATGAACAGGTGTTTTTAAAACAAAGAATGACTCTATGGAGGCCTGAGTAAAACATATGATTTGTTGCTACATTTTAAATGATAAATTTAAAAATAATAGTGAGCAATAGTACAAGAACCGCAAATATGATCGCATGGATTGAAATGAGAACAATATATGTTAAAAGAGAAAATGCTCAAAATAAGGAAATTTCTAGTGGAATCCCTTAGAATTTTATCTTAATGATGACCTCCAGCATACCTTTATGACTGTGGAGAGCCCTTCTAACCCCATCGAGAAAAAGCAAAAAGAAAAACATCCGAATTCCTGGCATGGCCATTACTTGTTTGCTATTTTTACTGCTTGTTTGTTTATTTGCTTTCTGTGATCATTCACAGTGAAGAAAAGATGAAATTGTGAAATCAGGGATTCCAGAAGCAGTAAAGCAACAGTGCTAGATTTGGATTCTCACCAGGTTTGTTCTGCAATAGTCCTCCCATCATACATTGGTCATAGTAATGATAGCAGCAGCACAAGGGAGCCCACAGCGATGGTGGAGCTAATTTTCTACATCTAATTTCTGTATGCCTTTGTCTTCTGAGACTTACTAGCACTAAAAGCTGGATCTCCTGGGAGAAGGCTGCCCTTTTCCTTTCTGTATTTGGAAAGGAAAACTTGTGTCCCGACAGACCCCATCTTTTTCCATTGCTTTTTGAGAAAACTTATCCAACCCATTTAGACAAGGTGTAGAACCCAGTGTACCCTATTTTAGTTGTAAGGAATGTAAAGAGCAATTGTGAATGGCACCTTGTACACACCAGTGAAATATGGAAACAGTACCTGGGGATACATATGAAGAGTAAACTATGAGGGAGATGTTAGTAAGCCCATGGTAAAACAAAGATATTCACCTAGGCTGTGTGCTTAAAACACTGCTCCATTCCTCCCATTTCCTATTTTACCATTAATGGTTTACTATAAAGCAGATCCTGGCTGATTATATTTGCAGAGCTGATGTCTTTCTAGCTTCCCAGTGCAATCTTTTCATGAAGAATTTGTCTTACAATGAAAATAATTTTGTGCTCCTTGAAGGTTATTAATGGCTTTGCTGTCACATTTATCTTTGTATTTATAGATAAAATTATGTGCCTTCTTTGGTCATATATGAAGTCAAATGTGAAAAAGCATTTCACATTTGAAATGTGCCTCAGATGTTAGCAAAGTCTCTTTTACACATGATAAAAAGTATAAGCAATATCCCCTGCTATCTGAGACAATGTACAAGTTGCAAAACAATCTCCCTTTCAATCAAGGTAGAATATTTCTATAACACAACTCAAAATAAATTCATTTTCTTGAAAAAATTAAACCTTTTCACTTCCATCAACTTACCTTATGATCCAAGAGAATTGAAGAGTCCTGTTTTCTGTAGAAGTTTCTAAGCATATTGTTTTGCTACCATGTTTCCCAGTAGTTTGGGATCTGCCCACATAAGTTAGTGTGGACTATCATATATCTCCTCCGAACATATCCCATCTTGGAAAGATGTTCACAAGTTGAGTAACTTAACAAATTGAGCTCAATGCCATGCTGACAACTACTCATTCCACACTGTGATATTGGCCCTGCTGATACATGGTTGTCTGGACTTGTTCATTTAATATGCCCTTTAAGAGCTGCAGAGTTGACTTAAAACCTTTGTGGCAGGCAAGTACAGCAAGCCAATTATTAACTGCCAGGGATGGATCTATTGAAAATTTTTCCTCTGTGATTCTTTCAACTGTTAAGTGAAGGATTACCTTTCTTACATGATGCTTACTCTCAGAACTCAGCTGTGCTATATGGATCAAGCTGACAACTTTCTACAAGTAGAGAGCATCACTGGCTGAATCATTTTCTTTCAGCACTTCTGTCTTGCCTGTATATTTTCAGGCTCAGAATGCACAAATAGGCCACTGTCATATCACTGGAAGTATTTCATTACTTGGCAAACTATTTTTCACCTGGCTAATGATCTGTGTGTTTGCATTGATCTCCTGGAAGGAGAAATGCAGCATATCCAGTGAGAAAAGGAGAAATTAGACAATGAAATACAGCAGAATACCAGCCAGATTGCAAATCTCTTTTGGGTGCTGCAGATGACTGCACTGCCCATTTTTTTCCGAAGTTGTTAGGAAAAAATCAGTTGATTCTGATTGCTCTAGAATCAAACAGTGTAAACTGCCTGATTATGTAAACACCTGTTTGGCTTGATGATACAGCAAACAGTCATTCCTATTGAGCTTAAATGATCGTGTCCTTGTTCCACCAAGTCTCTGTCTAGAGAACATCAAAGCTGAATGTTCATCTACAGGGAGGTCTGGAAAGACTGACAGGCAGTAAGGTGGGGTGGGCCTAATTGTTCTGTTATGAATCAAAGAACAAGAAGTCTGTCCAAACTAGTGCCTGAGGTTAAAACTGCCCTTACCAGTTGCCTAAAAGGAAGTTGAACCATTAAAACAGCAAAAATACCAGATTCTCCTGTTGTATCAAGGTGCAGTTCAAAGCCACACAAGTGCCAGGTCCTCATATATAAAAAACAGTTTTCTCTCCCCAGTTGCTATATCAGTTTAAAGGATTTCTGGTAAATTTGAAAACAAGTAGCAGAATAAAGTTATCATTTTTTCTATTACACTTGTTTTTGTAAGAACAATCAGTCTCTAGAATCCATTGTAATAGGCACTATCCAAACAAAGACTGAAAAGGTAAATGCAACACATAGTTTTTTTCAGACCCAACTAAAACATCTTGATTTCTACTGCAGACATGGATGAAAAATGCCTTGATTCCACACGAGATTAGAAAGAAAATTATAAAGAAATGAAGTGACTTGTCAGATTTAAACAAAATGTCAGAGACAGGTACTGGAGCTCATGCTTCATGACTTTCTGTGTGGTGTTTTTTCTACTGACTCTTCCCTTCTGCCAGCTTTTTAAATAATTATGCCAAAGATATTGGAATTAATGGATTGAGGGTCACCACAAGGTTCACAGAGCTGGGAATTGACTGACTCAGGATTTTTTTTGGTATTTTTTTTCCACCTAACATGCTTCATTGAACAATGGATAACCGTGCACAGTCAGAGTTCATCAGAAGCAAACTATTCATATGCAATCTGATTGTACACGGATTAATAGCAACTATTATGACATACAGCCCAAAGGAATCAGTGAGAGAGTAATGATGTCCAAATGTTCATGGCAATTAGATACACATATGTAAATAAACCAGTTACTAATAGTGTTAAGAAACTATGTACCTATTGTTTCCTGCAATTGTGAAACAAATCTAATGTATTTAATATATACTGTAATATCACAGAATCTGTTGTGGTTTAGCCCGGCTGGCAGCTAAACACCACACAGCCGTTCGCTCACCCCCCCCTCCCTCTGGGATGGGGGAGAGAAACGGGAAAGTGAAGCCTGTGAGTTGAGATAAAGACAGTGTATTAGACAGGAAAATAATAACAACAATAAATAATAATAATAATAATAATAACTAATAAAATAATAATAGTATTAATATAATAATGTGTGACGAAACAAGTGATGCACAATGCAATTTGCTCCCCACCTGCTGACTGATGACCCAGGTCTATCCCTGAGCAGCCGGCCCCCCCACCCCAGCTAGCCACCCTATATATTGTTCAGCATGACGTCAGATGGTATGAATACCCCTTTGGCCAGTTTGGGTCAGCTGTCCTGGGTCTGTCCCCTCACAGCTCCTGCTGCATCCCTAGCCTGCTCGCTAGCAGGACACAGCGAGAAGCTGAAGTCTTGGCTTGGTGTAAGCACTGCTCTACAACAATTAAAACATCAGCATGTTATCAGAGCTCTTCTCATCCTAATCCAAACATAGCACCCTACCAGCTACTAGGAGGAAAATTAACTCTGTCCTAACTGAACCAGGACAGAATCATAGAATCACAGAAAGGTTGAGGTTGGAAGAGATCTCCAGAGATCATCTAGTCCAACCCCCTTGCCCAAGCAGGGTCACCTATAGCATGTTACACAGGATTGCATCCAGGCGGGTTTTGAATATCTCCAAAGGAGACTCCATAACCTCTCTGGGCAACCTGTTCCAGTGCTCTGACACCCTCACAGTAAAGAAATGTTTTTTCATATTCAGCCAGAACTTCCTGTGTTTCAGTTTGTGCCTGTTGCCTTTTGTCTTGTCACTGGGCACCACTGAAAAGAGTCTGTCCCCATCCTCTTGACACCCTCCCTTCAGATATTTGTACACATTGATAAGATCCCCCTCAGTCTTCTCTTCTCCAAGCTAAACATGCCGAGCTCTCTCAGTCTCTCCTATTTTTGAGAGATGTTCCAGCCCCTAATCATCTTTGTAGCCCTCTGCTGGCCTCGCTCCAGGATCTCCATGTCCCTTTTGTACTGGGGAGCCCAGAACTGGACACAATACTCGAGCTGAGACCTCACCAGGGCTGAGTAGGGGGGCAGGATCACCTCCCTCAACCTGCTGGCAACACTTCTTAATGCAACCAAGGATACCATTGGCCTTCTTGTCCACAAGGGCACAATGATGGCTCATGGTTAACCTGCTGTCCACCAGAACCTCCAAGTCCTTCTCTGCAGGGCTGCTTTCCAGCAGGTCAGCCTCAACCTGAACTGGTGCATGGGGTTATTCCACCCTAGGTGCAGGACCCTGTGTTTGCCTTTGTTGAATTTCCTTGGGTTCCTCACTGCCCAATGCTCCAGCCTGTAAAAGTGCCTCCGAATGGCAGCACAGCCCTCTGGTGTACCAGTCACTCCTCCAGTTTTGTGTCATCCACAAACTTGCTCTATTCTGTTATCCAGGTCACTGATGAATAGATTGAACCAAATGGACTGGACCCAGTACAGACTCCTGGGGGACGCCTCTAGCTACAGGCCTCCAACTAGACTTAGAACCACTGTTCACAACCCTCTGAGCTCTGCCATCCAGCCAGTTCTCAATCCATTTCACTGTCCACTCACCCATCCCACACTTTCTGAGCTTGTCTCTGAGGATGAGATGGAAAACAGTGTTGAAAGCCTTGCTGAAGTCAAAGTAGACGGAATCCATTGCTCTCCCCTCATCCACCCAGCTAGTCATTCCATCACAGAAGGCTGTCAGGTCGATCAAGCATGATTTCCCCTTGGTGATCCCATTCTGACTACTCCCGATCACCTTCTTCTTCTCCATATTCTTGGAGATGACCTCCAGGATGAGTGTTTCCATCACCTTTCCAGGGGTGGAGGTGAGGATGAATATTAAATGAAATATGAAGTAAAATAAAATATTAGGTCATCCTATATTGCCTTATAATTATTTCAAAGCTAAGAAAAATCTCATTAGCTGAATGAGAAAGGTTTTGTTTGTTTGTTCGTTTGTTTTATTGCCACTTCGTACAAGAAAATAACAGTTGCATGAATTTTCTAAAAATGCTTATTCATAAGAGTCACTGGCATGAAGTTACATGAAAGCTTGTATTTTGAATGGTTTAGTTCTGAACTTCTGGATTTTTTTCAAAATCCTTTGGTTGCAAATATCACATTATATATCATGTTTATGTTTTTTTTTTTTTTTTTTTTTTTTCCTCACAAAATGCTAGAGACGTAAAAAAAGAGAATTATATAGATTATTTTATTACAGAATTTCTCTCTTGCTTTGCATTTATGAATTAATACACTATTTGGGACTCTGATTAGAAAAATAAAATGTCAGGGAAACTTTTGCAAAGAGAATATACGCAGACCAGTTTCTTCTGTAACTCTTTTTCTTTACCATATTGGCTTACTAGCATGGGTTTTCGAGTAATTCAGTAGAGCTTCAAATCCAGTCAGATCTGATTAAATATTCAAACCATTTCAGACTGCCAGCAATGTACTAGAAAGTTATAATGCAAGTTTGCATAAGCTGCAGTCACTGAGCTATCAAGTTATTGACTGTTTATTACATCATGATGGGCTTCCTTGTGTTGTTTTTCCCTACTGTGTTTTCCGCTGAACAGTGTAACTAGAGACCCACTGGCAGGTGGCCACTGAAGGCTATTGATCAGGCTTTATTCCTGTGGATTGGCTTTAAGGCTTTAAGGGCCTTAACTTATTTTTTAATGGAAGAGAAAATGGACAGACCCTGAACAGACATTGATAGATGAGTCTAAAGAGACAATATTAGTCTGCATGATAGGAAGTGATTATATTATTTTGTCAATCTAACTGCTGTTAAATGTTTTTGTATGCTTCATGGTAAAAGATTTTTAATGAGCGTCTTGAAGAAGGGCACTGTGGTAACTTTATAAATGCTTTTGAGAAGCTCTTGCTAAGCTCAAAGGTCAGAACAGGAGATGCTTCTTGTAAAGTCTGACAAAAGAACAGATCATTGCCATCTTCATGAGCTGAAAATCTCTGAAAGGGAGATACAGATACTTATTGAATATAACATTTTTCTCATGTCTATCTGCATACAACCGCTACTCTGTATATAAAGCAAGTATGGACTGACAGGCAGATCAGGACTGTGACAGCTGGTCTACCTCTAATGCACCCAAAGAGATCTTGAAATATATACTTAGTTATTTTCTGCTTTATGTGCCAATTTCTAGACACATTATCATGCAGCTTTGGTGATTCAAAAATTTGAATAATGCAATAAAGCTATGACTAGGCTAGATGAGCAGCCTACTATATATACATTATACTTCACTGAGCTCAAATAAAAATTGTCAAATTTTAAATAGGAGGTGAATTTAAGAAAAAAATATTTTCCATGTCTACACGGACATGCTTTTAAGAGTTTATGCTTGGTCTTGGACATGGTGAAAATTATGCATGTCAACATTGCATCTGACCATTTCTTTGCTTCCACGTATTTGAAATGTGATTTCTCCCCGCCGTGGAGGCAAGAGCTTTACTATATTGCAGCCAGAAACTTTTGAGCAGAGCAGCTCTAGCTCTTCTGAGGACAGCTTTATTCTTATTTAGTACACTTTTTTTTTTTTTTTTTTAGGTTTCTATGAATACATTTCCTTATGCATAGGAAAGATATCCTGAGATTATCCTGAGACATAATACATTAATACCATGCAGTTGTTACTTACCTTTCTCATCTTTCCTGACCAGAGCTTAGTTGAAATAAACTTTATAATCTAGAATTATTTTTTATATATATGTATTTATTTATTTATTTATTTATTTCACTATTTTCTGGCCTTAAGGACTTGACCTCAACTGAATTTAGCCCAGGCTTTCACTCCCTTTCTAAGAGCTAAACTGTAAAGATAACATTAAAAAAGTAAACCTGAGATTATTTTTCTCCAATAAACTATGGTTCTTAAATCTGATTCTTCTAAATCACTGATTCCAGAGGTCTAGGCCAAGGGCAGAATCAAGAACTACCTGTGCTTTGCTGTTAGAATGGGTCAATAGACAAGATCCACAGTCAAATTATCTACCTGTCATGGTATTGTTTGCAGCAGTGCCCTTGGTGACAATTCAGGGACACATGAGTATGACCTATGCATGAACTGATATAATAGCATGCATTTAACTGTTTAGGAGGTGCTGAAAAATTCATGCAGCCTGCAGCTTTACCCTCTGTCCTTGCCATGGTAATGTTCAGGTTAAGGCGCATTTTACGGTGCTGTTTTTGACACTGGCTGCTACAGAGGTGTAAGAAATTTGTGAGGAGGCAGCACACATGATTAATTCAAATTGCCAGCAAAGGACACTATGGATGCCACATACAGTGTCTTAGGGACTGGATGGACAGTGGAGAGCTTCCTGTATGCTGTCTCTGTCTGGCATTTTAGAGATATAGATAATTAATACTGTCAGACAGATCTCTGCAATTTCAGACGTTTTTAAACACTTTCCTCTCTGAGATACATTAAGTTAAGAAGGATTTGACTTGTGCTCACCTTCACTTTCACATATATTCTCTTTTAGCAAAATCTGTTAGGTTACCACTTATTTTTCTACTTTGTACCATAGATGTTGCTGCAAAGTTTTATTCATCAGTGGTATATAAAGAAAACTTAATGGGAGGGATGGTGTTAGATGACTGCATACAAAAATATATAATATATATAATGTATGTACATATATAATGTTGCATTGGTAGTAACATATGTTGCATATGTAGTAAGGTTTTGGTAACAGGGGGCTGCAGGGGTGACCCCTGTGAGAAGAGTCCAGAAGCTGCTCAATATTAGATAAGAGCCAGTTCCTGCTGACTACAAAAAGGATAAGGGACCTGCCACTGGCCAAAGCTGAGCCAATGATAGATGTTGGTTGCACCTTTGTGAGAGCAGATTTAAGAAACGATAAACAGTGCAGCACAACAGCAGCTGGGAGAGAGGAGTGGGAGAAACAATCCTACAGATGCCAAGGTCAGTAAAGAAGGAGGGGGAGGAGGTACTCCTGGTGCCAGAGCAGAAGTTCCCCTGTGGCCTGTGGAGAGGCCCCTGGTGGAGCAGGCTGTCCCCCTGCAGCCCATGGGTCCCATGGCAGAGCAGATCTCCATGCTGCAGCCTGTGGAGGAGCCCCCGGTGGAGCAGGTGGATGTGGCCTGGAGGAAGGTGCTGCCTGTGGAGAGCAGGCTCCAGGCCAGAATCACAGCCCATGTTGAGGAGCCCATTCTGGAGCATGTTTACTGGAAGGATCTGTAACACATGGGGGGGTGCACAATGGAGCAGTCCATTCCTGAAGGACTGCATTCCGTGGGAAGGACCCATGATGGTGGTTCATGAAGAACTGTATACTGTGGGAATGACCCCATGCTAGAGCAGGGGAAGAGCATGAGGAGGAAGGAATAGCAGTGATGAGGTGTTATGGATTGACCATAACCCCCCATTCCCTAACCCCCTGCACCTCCTGGGGGACAAAATGTAGAGGAATCAGGAATTAAGTTGGGCCTGGGAAGAAAGGAAGGTGGAGGAAGGTGTTCATAATTTTGTTTTTATTTCTCATTATCCTATTCTCTTATTAAACTGGAATTAATTAAATTAATCCTCCGCAAGTCAAGTCTGTTTTGCCAATAACAATAATCATTTAGTAATCCTCCTGTACTTATCTTGACCCTTATCATTGTACTTTCTCCCTGTTTCTTGCTGAGGCTGGGGAGTAAGAGAACAGCTTGAAGAGCACATGGCAACTACGCAAGCTTAAGCCATCACAAACGTATATATAATATATACATACATATATATATATTACCTATTTCTAATTTAAATTGATATTTATGCAGAAAATATCCATTGTATGATAGTCATATTTAAATATAGCAGAATTTTTAATAAAACCAATATACATCTATATTAACGATGTATACTTATAGAATAATTTAAATGTACTAAGTACAAAAATCTAATAGACTGATCACTGGGAAGATGATGGAGCAGCTAATCCTGGGAATCCTTTCTGGGCACATGAAGGACAAGAATGTCATCAGGAATAGTCAGCACGGATTACCAAGGAAAAGTCATGTTTGCACAACTTCTGTGATGAAATGACTGCCTTGGTAAATGAGGGGAGAGTAGAGGATATTGTCTACCTTGACTTCAGTAAGGCTTTTATACAATGTCCATTTAGATTCCTATAGAGAAGCTGATAAGTATAGGTTGGATGGGAAGACAGGTGGATTGGAAACTGGCTGAACAACCAGGCTTAGAGACTGGTGCCATGAAGTCTACTTGGAGCTCAATAACTAGTATAACAGAGGGATCAATACAGAGTGCATTCCTGTTCAACATCTGCAATAATGATCTCGATGATGGCACAGATTGTACCCTCAGAAAGTTTGCTGATGACACAGTAATGGGAGGAGTGGCTCATACACCAGAAGATCATGACACCATCCAAAGAGACCTGGAGAGACTGGAGAAATGGGCTGACAGGAACTTCATGAAGCTGAACAAGGAGAAGTACAAAGTCCTGCACCTGGGGAAGAACAACCCCAGGCACCAGTACATGGTGAGTGCTGCCCGGCTGCAAAGCAATTTTGCAAAGAAAGTCCTGGTGGACACCAAATTGAACATAAACCATCAATGTTCCTTTAATGCAAAGAAGGCTAATGATATTCTTAGCTGCATTAGGTGGAATTTTGCCAGCAAGTGAAGGAAAGAGATCCTTCCCTTCCAATCAACTCTGCTGAGACCACACTTTGAGTACTGTGTCCTGTTCTGGGCTCCCCAGTACAGCAAAGTGAGACATTGACATACTAGAGGGGCCACAAAGATGATTAAGGGACTGAAGCAACTCTACTATGAGGAAAGGCTGAGAGAGTTGGGACTGTGTAGCCCAGATAAGAGAAGACTCAGGGGGGATCTCATCAATGTGTATAAATCCCTGGAGGAAGGGTGTAGAGATGACAGAGCCAGGCTCTTTTCAGTGGTGCCCACTGATAGGACAAGAAGCAATGGGCACAAACTGAAAGACAGTTTTCCCCTGAACGTCAGGAAACAATTGTTTACTGTGCAGGTGATTGAGCACTGGCATAGGTTGCTCAGAGAGTTTGTGGAGTCTGCCTCCTTGGAGAACTTCAAAAGCCATCTGGACATGGTCCTGGTCAACCTGCTCTAGGTGACACTGCTTGAGCAGGTGGGAGTTGGACTAAATGACCTCCAGAGGTCCCATCTACCTCAACCATTCTATAATTAAAATACATATACTTTTCTTAATTTGATTTAAATCTCATAAAGTATCACAAGAACACAAAATAGATCTGAATGATATTCAGTGAAGAATTGAATTTGAAAGGCTTGTTCAAACAAGATTATAGATAAAATCTAATCCTTTTTCTAGCTATTTTTACAACAATATAGCATAGAAATCATGATTCATATCCCTGAAAATATGTTGAAATAAAACAGTCTTAGATTGTGCTCTACAGAGAGCTTTGTGAGGTTCGTGATAATTGCTGTCAATCTTCACATGCAGAATGTGACCACATCAGCACTTTGTAAGTACAGTACTGCTCTTGCCACAGCAGAAATATTGAGTGCTCATAGCATCTGTGGATCTACAGAAGCAGAAAAATATCAATGTCATTTAGTGACTGATATCTCTTAATAGATCCACCGAAGGAGGAAGACATGGAACAATACCTTTCTTAGAGTTAAAGGTACCTATTTTATGTGAACTCTGATTATCCTGACAACCGGGAAAAATATGTCTCTTACAACAATCAGTTTAACGAGCAGCTCAGAAAATCATCAGCACCAAAGGGGAAATTCATACGGCTTGAGTAGGAGTAAAGTGCAGTGGTTTTTGAAATGACTAGTTTCTGAAAATGAAGCGACTATATATTTCTAAAATCCAGTTATTGTTATGTTATGTTTACAAAGATAGCTTTGTTACCAGAATGTTTTTTTCTTTTTTTTTTTTAAAACTTTTTTTCTTTCATAGTATAACTTCAGGAATGTGATGATGATTGGAGAAAGGGGAAGAATGTGCCCTGAGCTGCTATGAGAAAAATTCTTCGAATTATAGGACAGGACTCTGTGTTGTAGCACAGTGTTTACTTATTCGCGTTTAAGATGCTTTGCTTTAACAACTTGTGGTATGGATGTAATATCAAGAAGAGTCTGCAGAGAATCTTTGAGTCTATGAGCCTACTGCTGGAAGCACTTGGGTTGTCTAAGCACGTATCACAAACTTGCAAAGTAAGTCAGACTTCACTCTTTAGAAGTAGTTCCATGAAGACTCACTTGCTGAAGTTTTATGTAATTTAATTCATCATGAAGAAAAACTCTAATTTTCCACCAAACATTTACAAAATTGTCTTAGTGATTTATTGTTATTATTATAGCATTGTGACTGTTCATTTGTGCAGTAGTAAAAATCCAAAATCCATCAAAATCCAAACCCAAATATTTGTGAGACATACATATATCCCTTCATTGGAAAAAAAAGGATCTCATATTTTTCTAAAATCTTTGTAATTAATTTTCTCCTTTTCTAGTGTTCTTTCAACTTGTTTAAATAAAATTGATTAAACAACTGTCAGCAGCTTTGGCTGAGAAAAATAATGATTTAAACAACACACTACACTTAATCGCACTACTTGCTGAACTGGAGAGTCAATATTATCACTACAGGAAAATCATATTAAAACTTTGATAAAAATTGATAAATTTATTGTCTGTAAACATCAGTAGAAAATGGGGAGAATTTTAGTTGTTTAACTAAATTTAAAAACTAAAAACTAATTCTGTTTAATTGGATCTGCAAAGTGATATGTTAGATATACAGAAAGTGAGAGAGGGAAAGATTTCTGATAAAAGTAAAAGTAATTGTTAATTCACACAATATCATTGTATGCATGTATAAAAATGCTTTTCTTTAAGCATTGTCACACTCAACCACAGAGAAATGAGGATGTTGTATTTGTTTTCACTAATATTTTATGTGCCTGTTTTAATCTGCAATACTATCCTGCCTGGCTGCTTAATGTTAAATCGAAGGAGTTTGTCTATGGAAAACCAATTAAAAAGAAATAGTGATGGTGATATTAGGCCTTAAAGAGACAGTGTGGAGAACAATTAACTGGTGAATGCAATTTCTGCTTTCACACGGATGGTTTAGGTTGACTTGTTATACGACTGAATCTAGGGTCAATCTAAAACCATGAAGACCATAGATCTGATCAGGAAGCAGACTGGGGAGACCATCAGCATCAGTCTGGTTAAGAGATGAGCACTGAATTGTGTAAGGTGTGAATCTTTATCAGCCATAAGCCTGGAGCAGGATGCATAGGGCAGTGTAAGGAATATATATATCTATGTATATAAAAATAAGACATTGTTAGGTTATGTTATAAAAGGTTCATCCCCCAACCCCATACAAAAAGAAGCACAGAGACATAATGCCGGATCGCAAAACCCCAATAACTTCATCAGATGAGTCCTTATTCTAGCCCTTCCCAGGGCTGTCACCAGAAGGCCATCAGCCACATGGTCCAGGGGTTGCACAACAGGCGCAGATCTAAAGAGCACATTTTCAGACTGAGAAGGGTTACTGTCTATGGAAGTATGATATTATGGGATATAGGGGAAGAACATCTTGGGATTGTACAATATCTTGGGAAGTTCAGAGGAGGAACCACAGGCAAATAAAGGGGTCAAGGTGGTTTGGGGAGGAACAAGTGTGAGGAAAAAAAAGCAATAGGGGGATAAAAGGAGCCAGTTGCGTAAACCAGCAGCTGGACAGTGTGCTCATCTGGCCATAACCTGTGCATGATCAGTACATTCTGTCCTGTCTTCTTATTAAATATAATTTCTGTTTTCCTTAGTGAGGGGACTCCCTTATCTGCATGTATGTGTATGTGTGGAGGTCTATGTGCCGACATCTGGAATAGGATCATGTGTCATAGGGGCCAATGAACTTGGAGTGACAGCAATTGGAAATGCTGACATGTGCACATTGTGTGTGTGTATGTCTGTGTGTCAGTGTGTGATCAGTAGCCAAAACTAAGCTGCACTAGCTGGTGAATAAGATAAGAGGCTTAGGAGGCAACTACTGGATAGGCTATAAGTCTGGGCCAAATACTGGAGAAACAAGAGTTTGCAGGTTGGCTACTGGGGAGACCAGGGAACCTGAGGCAGCTTCTGGAGGGACTGCCACTGCTGTTTAGTAGTGCTAAGGCCATGGATCTAGACTAGACTCATCTGCATGTGTGCAGCAGGCTAGGATACCAGGGGATGCAGGTGCCAGAAACTGTATAGACCTAGCATAGAAGATGAGTTACTGAAAGGATCCATACTGCATGTGCTTATGTGTGTGCCAAGAGGTCTGAGTACTAGCTGCTGCACTGGGGTTGCAGACTCAGGAGATGGCACACCCACCGGCACCCAGAGATCAGGGGATCCAGGGGCGAGTTGCTGGATAGACCAGCTACTGGAAGGATCCATTTAGTATATACATGCATATTTTCCACTAGTAGGATTTCATCTTGATCAGCACAGGAACAGAACAGGATGAAGTCTTTTGTGGTTGTGTGAATGCTGTGTTCCCTGTTTGTATTGAGCTCTGTATGTGTATATATGGTGTGTGTGTCTGTATGTGCACACCCATTGGGTCCTGGAAACAGGTTGCTGTGGCAGCCTTGTACTTACTGGACTATTGCATTTAGCAGCTCCTAGAAGTATTAAGTATTTCTAGGTAAAAAAACAATACTTTTTTTTTTAAATGTACACCTTTAAGCAAGGTTATCTGAGATGAAGTGGGTACTGTGTGGCTAAGTCCTTTCTGCTTACTTGCTGAGCAGACTAGGTATTTGAATCACTTTGGTTTAGGGGCCACAGGTATTCATTCGTGTCACGCTGTAAACAAACAGATATGCTGTCTTAAGAGGCTATGCTCCAAATGTAGCCGCAAGCTGACCAGAACAGGAGGAAGCTCATGTGAGACATGTCTAGATTGGAACATGCTGTAATCTCTCTGTAACTATCTCTCTAGATATGCTTATATAAAAATGTTTTAGTCAACTTCTGCTGTAGAAGCCTGGAGGGCAAGATCTTACTGGTACAAAACAGAATGTGAATATGGGTGGTGACTAAATTTTTACAGTTAGCTGTTCTTTGCTGCGATGGAGGAGTTCAAACCTGTAACTTGGAGAGTGCTCTTGAGAAGTGCCAAAAAAGGTGTGAATTTGCAAATACTGGTAAGGTGAGCTTTTCTCTAATGATATCATTGATGGATCTTTTGATATTTTGTCATTGAATGTTGCCTATTCATTGTTGAAATAATATTTCTTTATAACAAACAGCATTCCACGGCATTTCAAATCCCGCTAAGCTCATCATACTACAGATTATCACACAGAGCCTCACTTCTAGTTTTCAGTCACTGAGATCTGTTATTTCTGCTGCAAAATAATAACCTTATTCAGTATTTATTTGTCTAAACGATCAGTTAAAATAGCACATTATCTTTAATTGGAATTTGGATGCAAATTCACCAGATATTTATGCTTGACTTGAGTTTGCTGCTTGACTGGTAACCCATAGATAGTAATCAAAGATGAGGAGGTAATTCATTGATGTATCACTTATACTTGCCTAATACCTTTATAAACTGAACAAGTCTGAAGCTACCAGTCAAATAATTCAGCACTAATATGTATTCTCTGAGGTAGCTATGAGAGTACTCCATTTCCTAATTAATTCTTTAAACCTTTTCTTGAAAAGTGAAGTAACTGACCCAGAGCCTTTCTTGCAAGAGGGATCATGTGAGAATTTCATGGATTATCTTTGTTTCTGGATATTAGTATTGCATTGGCCTCCCCTTTGAAGTAGGCATTATTTGGGTGGTGGGTGGGGTAGTTTAAGAGGTGATTCTTTTGCTGTAACAAAACATTTGCAGAGGTCTGCTCTATTTGTGTCATCGTGATGTATCACCACTTAATTTGGCAGGAATCTGTCCTGGAAACATGTGAACCTAGAATTGGGTCATAGGGATCTGTCCTTAGTATTGCAGGCAACCACATGCTATAAATCTCTTAATAAACCTAGAAATTTAATGATCTAATCATTGCTCTCTATTAGAACCAAACAGCTCTTTTGCCTCCATTACTCATACTGACAGACTGCTCCAAAACTTTGTTGCTTTGAAACCTTTCTTGAACTTCACCCATTCTTTCTCGTACTAATATTGTTCTTGCTTTTCAATATACATATTTTTTTCCAGTAGCTACCTTCTGCTGTGTCTAGGCAGAGGAGTATTCTCTCTTAGTTTTATTTTGCTAGGATGAATAATTTGAAATTTTCTTATTTCCATCCATGAACTGAATCCTCTATTCTCATAATCATGCTGCTGGCTGTTGACTAATCTTCAGCTCCTGTTTAAATTCCTCTTCTTGGGCTTGGATTACCAAAACTGTGGTCAGAGTTCAGTTTAGGGTCATAGAAATGCCTCATATTTTCACATTAATAATACTGTATATGTCTTTAAACTTCTGATATACTTCAGGATCATAATTACATTTACATTTTCAGGAATGCATTTATTACTTGTTACTTAACACTCCTGGTCTTTCCCTTCCTTGGTTTCCAGTGGAACATTCTAGTTTATAAAAGAAATCCCTGACATCAAGCTAAAGTGTGTAGCCTGGCACCTTTTCCTGAAATGTCATTTTGTCATACTATCTTTCTCCTCGTTCCTTGCAATTGTATTCCCTCAGCTGATGATTCTTTCAAGAGTTTATTGTTTCTTCTCTTTAATAAACCATAAACATAACAAAATATGAAGATAAAGAAAATGTTAATGCTCTAGGTAAATATTCCTTCTTGGTTCAATTCCTTCCCTACAGTAGTCAATAAGTACTTTACATAGTTCATCATGAATTAAGTAGGGATGCATCCACTTTGCAATAGGAAAGTGACAAGTGTATATGTGCATAAATGTTCCAGATGTTACTGACCGAGGACCATCTTCCTTTTGATCTTGTAAGAGGAATACAATGGGCATACCAGTTCACCTCAGCAGGGCTGCATATGGTGTAATCACCTACTCCTATCTTTTCCCTTTTAAGTGAAGCCTGAATAATTCATTGTAAAAACTGTACTTATACAGAGACTGTACTTATAAACAAAGACTGTACTTATAATAGGCATTTGTCTTTCATGAGTTTGCAAAATCTTTTTATATATAAACCAGCTTTCTAGATTAAAAGTAGAAACATACACCTTATTCTCTACAAAAACAGACCAGAGTCATATAGTGAATCAGGAAAACTCCCATGACTGGAAGTAAATTAATAGCATTTACATTGTTCCTAAAGACCTGTTTAATTTGCTAGTTTTTGTACAATTTTTCTCACTTGCCACAAGTGTAACAAGGGAATGTTGTTTGAACAAAATTGAATTTCTGTTTGTATTGGAAAGGGTATAGATTTGAAATGAACACACATAATGGAACTAAACAGCAAAATGTACATATCTTTCTTTCTTGGGACTACTGTTCAGACTTTTACATAATTGCTTCTGGCTGCTATTCTTTATTTACTTATATCTCTCCCCATCAAACACAAAGATAGTTTTGTGATCTTAACTGATGGTTTGTCAATGTTTTGAAGATAACAGTGCATCTCTTTGGAGCCATATATATATATATATATATATATTTTATTTTTTTTTCCTAATCGGATGTCAGATTCCTCTTTCCTCAGTCCTGCCCTTGATCCAAAAAACTTTGAAGTTCAAGGTCTTGCCCTTGCCCTTCATCAGTCAAATGTCATCATGTCATCTTTCATTTCTTCTGACATGTATCCATATATTTGAACAGCAGTGATTGCACAAGAACTATTCCCTTAGCGGTTTTATAGACTATTCACTTGGCTTCAAATGTCTTTTTGTTCACGTTATAGAGAATAAGCTGTATTGCTGTGAACTGTTGCAATTTTAAACTCAAGTGCTCTCGATATTTGTCAAATCAAAGTTGATAATGGGGAATTTATACTTCAGTGTACAAATCAACTTGCACTTTTACCAGATAATTATTACCTAATCACAAGGTAAAAAGAAAGCTACGTGATCCACAAAACTAGTAAATCCTATATGATCCTCTATATGACCCTCATTTTTCATTTTATGTAGGTAGTTGTTCACCATAATTTTAAGTGAACCAGAAAATAAATGTTGTCTGAAGCATAACTTTTTATAAAAATAGGAATTCTTCTATGGGTTTTATTTTTCATATTTCTCCCCAGAACAACCTGTTAAAAAGAAAAAGGAAAGTTAAAAAAAAAAATGCAAACACAAAGTTTAGGCTGGCTTCCTTAATTACATCACCCAAATCTCATCTTGAAGGTATATGGCATGAACAACAAGACAGCCTAAGTAGAAAACTGGAAATAAAGATAGAGACATTTCTTTCAGTGTAAACATTTTCTGGAGAATTATTATTTTGAAAGGCAAAGACTTGTGGCCATCTAGAATACATATATACACGTGTGTGTGTGTGTATATATACATATCTGTGTATAAGTGTATACATAGCTGACGGTGACAACAAACCCCACCCCAAAAGATTCACACGGCATTGTGAGCAATCCTAAAGTAAGTCCTTAAGCAAACAGACACAGATTTCAAGCCTGGCAGTCTGTATTGGGCCTATATGGTAAGGTTTTGGTAGGAAGGGAGCTGCGGGGGTGGCCTCTGTGAAGTCCAGAAGCTGACCTTAATTGGCAAAAAGCCAGTTTCAGCCAGCTCCAAAAGGGACCCACTGCTAGTCAAAACTAAGGGATGTTGGTTGCATCTCTGGGAAAGCAAATTTAAGAAAGGAAACAAACAGTGCACAACTGGAAGACAGGAGTGAGAAATGAGAGAGAGCCATCCCTGCAGACCCCAAGGTCAGTGCAGAAGGAGGGCAGGAGGTGCTCCAGGCAGGCAGCAGCAGTTCCCCTGCAGCCTGTGGAGAGGCCCCTGGTGGAGCAGGCTGTCCCCTTGCAGCCCATGGGTTCCACATGGAGCAGATCTCCACGCTGCAGCCCATGGAGGAGCCCCCGGTGGAGCAGGTGGAGGTGGCTTGGAGGAGGCTGCAGCCATGGAGAGCCCCCCCAGGCGCGGGCCCCAGGCCAGAGCTGCAGCCCATGGGGAGGAGCCCACACAGGAGCAGGGGGTCTGGGGGGAGCTGCCACCCGGTGGGGAACCCCTGTTGGACCAGTTTGCTCCTAGGGCAACCCTGTGATACAGACCCATATTAGAGCAGTTCTTGAAGAAGTTTTCAGTTTGTGGGAAGCCCATGTTGGATCATTTAGGGAAAGATGGTATCCCATGGGAGGGACTCCATGCTGGAGCAGGGGAAACAGAGTGAGGAAAAAGGAGCAGCAGAGATAAAGTGTTATGGACTGACCACGACCCCCATTCCTCCTTTCCCTGTGCTGGAAGTAGAAGGGGATGGAAGGTGGGAAGGTGTTTTTAGTTTGCTTTTAGTTCTTCACTGCTCAAGTAGTGGCCAATAAATTCCATTAATCATGCTTATGCTTAGTCTGTTTTAACTGTGCCAGTAACTGTCGAGTGATCTCCCTTTCCTTATCTCAGCCTATGAGCCTTTTTTCATCATATTTTCTCCCTCTGTAGTTTTGAGGAGTGAAAGTGAGAGAGTGGTTGTTCTGGAGCTGAGCTACCTATCGGTGTTAAACCACCACATAGTCCACTGCTCTTTTATGAGTTTTCTTTCTTTATCCATTATCATTGAATGATATTATGGGGCAATTTCAAAATTTACGTTTAACAGATTATAAAACCTCTTATAATAAAATGAGGTTTCTGTTTCTACCTGTCTGCGTATCATGGAACAAACAAACAAACAAACAACAACAACAACAAAAAACAACCTGTGAAAACATGATTATAATGAAATAGTGAGAATTAATTTGTAGGAGCTGTGCCATTAGATTCAATTTCCAGAAAATCTGAGCCTTTCTCCTGCAGTTGACATTTTCCTATGACAGAACTTGTCCAATTAGCTTATTTTTTTTTATTTTTTTTAAATTAGCTCTGTCAATCCAAGAAATGACAGTCCATTACCTCTCAGCTCAAATTCTTAGTGTTTATTTCTGTTGCTAGAAACATAAAAGTATTATTAGCGAGTGTTCTCTCTCTCTCTCTCTCTTTTTTTTTTTTTTTTTCCTACACAAGGCTAGAATAATAGTCAAAGGTCAGTATTTTCTTCCTACAGCATTTTAATCCCACTCTTTTCTCCATGAGTTGTTTTTTTTTGTAAGATCATTTCCAAGTAAAAGAAAATTATGTGTGCTAGCTGAATGCTCCTGCCCATTGCTGATTTATTTGGGTTTTATTTCTATTGCTTGGTCTATATTTTATGTATTTATTCTTCAACACTGTGAAATTAGCTCTTAAGTTCTGCCTTTTTTTTTTTTTTGATTTACAACAGGCATACTTTGAGAGAAGATTAATAGAGAATCCACTAAGTGGATACTTTGATTATTTCTGCATGTACTTTGCTGCGGTACTACTTCTGGTAATTGGTGGAAGTTGTGGTGGTAACAAGGTACCCTACCAGTTGAATTGAATACTCTGAATCATTTGTTGTGTGCCGCAGTTCTTTAGCCTTTTGTATGAAAATTGTTTCCCTTCATGTTCTCACCAGGGCCCACATTGCACAAACTTCAGCATTGCAGTGAAAGATATTACTAATAGGAACTTCACTGCAAAACCATGCTAACTGAAAGCAAATAGAGCTAGTTCAGTAGAAGAAGGTGTGTTGGATTAAACTTGGCCAACAGTTAAACTTCCAAATTTGGGGAGTGACCCACCCTTGGCAGGACAAGGGGAGAAAACAGGAAAAACAAGAACAGCAGATCTCATGGGGTGAGATAAAGACAGAGAGATTGTTTAACAATTACCATCACAGAAAAAAGAGACTATACTTGGGGAAAAAATAGTTTATTACCAGTTAAAATAAATATTTTTCAGGTAGTGGGAACAAAAAGACAAACATTAAACATCTTTCCTCCCCTCCATCTTCCCAGGCCCAAGCTGACCTCTCTATCCCTGACCCCTCCACATCCTCTCCCTGAGCAGCAAAAACATCTGTTGGGTGCAATATTATAAGTACTTTTACAAAGAGTAGTGTGCATGTTATCATACTTACAGAGAAGAGTCCTGTAATTCATGTTAAACCTCAACATTTCTTCAATGAATACACACTTCTAAGAAAAAAAAATGTTGATGCTTTTTCTTTTCATTTTCTGCCTCTCAAGGTGTTGTTATTGTCCTGCTATAAAGGCTCAACAGCCCAAAGAAACACTGATCACATGAGTAGCATTGCTACTTCTTGCTCCAGGAAATTTATTCTAGGATCAGAAGAATGGGAAAGTCTCATGCGGACTTGTCTTCTCGCAGGGAGTCTGAACTGCTTGAATTTTTTAAGGCTGAACTACTTGAAGTCTCGCGAGGGCCCAAAGTTCTTTCCAAATCCAAGGTTTAAATTAGAGCACACACTTCTGTCAGGGGAAAAAAGAAGAGAGCTCTTCCAGCATCTACTCTCTTTTTGATCCAAATCAAAACCTCATGTCATTTTAATGTGTGTATTTAAGATTAAATAACTTTAAAAAAAAATACTCTGGAAGGTATCATAAATAAAGGCATCCATTTTGTTACACACACACACACACACACACACAAAAGAAATTAAAAAGAAAAAGAGAATTTTAGTTCAGTATGTTGTTGAAATAAACTGTACCTTTTCCATTTCAAAATATGAAATCTAATAGGCATGTACAGCTTCCTGAATGTGATTTTGTAAGCATTTCATTAGCTGACAAACTGTGATGAGCTCAAGGAAAAATTCAGATGGTGAACTATCTTTGTGAAAACTATTGCACATTTTGTTCTACTGGAGCTAATAAAAATGAATATGTCATGTGAGTACTGTGTTATAGGAAAAGAGATCTCTGTATTTCAAACTATAACATCATTCCAAAGGAAAGTTGGAAAAGTATGAAAATGTCAGGAGTCAAAGATTTGCATAAAGCTATTTTATGACCTACCTGACTGTATAACCTTTTGATGAAATACATTTCAGAATTAATAGTACATACAAAATATCCTTCTGGGTAAGAATCAAAGTTATTTAAGGAATGGAAGACAATAAATGAATATTTTATGTAAATAATAAAACAATAACAGCAGCAACAACAAAAAGGTAGTGTATATTAAATATAAGACCAAATACCTTTTTAGTGGGAAAATTGTCTTTGCAACATGTAAACACAGAAGAATTAATGTTCTCTTGTTCTTACATTAATAACAGGGGTGGCCTCTTTGAAATCCAGAAGTTGACCCGCATTAGCAAAAAGCCCGTTTCAGCCAGCTCCAAAAGTGAACCACTGCTAGCCAAAACTAAGGGATGTTGGTTGCATCTCTGGGAAAGCAAATTTAAGAAAGGAAACAAACAAACAAAACAACAACAACAACAACCAACAAAACAAACAAACAAACAAAACAAAACAACAAACAAAAACAAACAAACAAAAAAGAAAAAAAACACTGCACAACTGGAAGAGAGTGAGAAATGAGAGAGAGCCATCCCTGCAGACCCCAAGGTCAGCGCAGAAGGAGGGCAGGAGGTGCTCCAGGCAGGCAGCAGCAGTACCCCTGCAGCCTGTGGAGAGGCCCCTGGTGGAGCAGGCTGTCCCCCTGCAGCCCATAGGTCCCACATGGAGCAGATCTCCACGCTGCAGCCCATGGAGGAGCCCCCGATGGAGCAGGTGGAGGTGGCATGGAGAAGGCTGCGGCCCATGGAGAGCCTCCCCAGGAGCAGGCCCCAGGCCAGAACTGCAGCCCATGGAGAAGAGCCCATGCAGGACCAGGTATCTGGGGAGAGCTGCCGCTCATGGGAGACCGTGCTGGAGCAGTTTGCTCCTAGATGCATACGGTACAGACCCATATTAGAGCAGTTCTTGAAGAAGTTTTCAGTTTGTGGGAAGCCCATGTTGGACCATTTAGGGAATGATGGTATCCCATGGGAGGAACTCCATGTTGGAGATCATCTAGGGAATGGCACCATCCCTATATTTTCCCCAAATTAAAGAGTACAGCTCTGGGTAAATCTGAGAATCAAACTTTTCTAAACACAGTTGAAGCAAGCAGATGGAATTGGAGTAAAATAGTTATGTCTGTCACTACTCTGATTAGTGCAGATTAATTTATTATCATTACACTTTTCATTTTAATTTTTGTTTTATATCACTTCAAGACTCTGGTGAGTTTCATTTTAATGATATGCAAATTGATAATGACCCCTTCCTCCAGAATTGTGAACTCAGAGTGAGATTTATGTATATAAATTTTTCTTTCAGTATTTGGTAATATGTAATTTAAATGATATAGAGTGTTTTTTTTTTTTTTTTTTTTTTTCCACAAATAAATATTTGTTCTCATTTCTCTTCCTTTAATAACACTTTAAAAAAAATATGAATCCAGGTTTTCTGATTGCAGGAGATCGGTTATTTAGTATTCTAGCTGAGTGTAGAGATTACCCATCTTTCTCCCACACTACGGAGGAGCTTATTATCATATGTCAGGGTACATAGATAGGTCAAGGAAGCTACAATTACCTCACCAGAGGAGGGATCTCCTATATCTTGTAAATGAACAGTGACAATTACAGTTGTTTTTTTCAAGGGAGAAACTTGTGCACTTAGGTACAATATTCTCATGTCAGTAACCACTCTGAAATTTCTAAGAACATAGAAAAAATAACAGAATTAATGGAAGAATAAGTAGTATCAATTTATTTTTTCCCTGCTTCTTAAAAACAAACAATTAAAAATAACATATATATATATACATATATATTCATGATGGCTTATGTTAGCCTCCTTCCTGCTTATACTCCAGAAACTTAGAGATTCAAAATCCTATATATATATATAATCCTTATATATATATATATATATAGCATTTTGAATCTCTAATATATATATAATATATAATATATTATAATATATAATATATATATCTAATATATATATCCTATATATATATATAATCCTAATATATATATATATATAGGATTTTGAATCTCTAAGTTTCTGGAATATAAGCAGGAAGGAGGCTAACATAAGCCATCATGAACTGAATTTCTGTCAATCAAAAATCTATTATTACTACTATTAGTTTTTTTAATAGTATTATTATTTTTAGACAGAACTAATATCCAGGTCCTTGTTTCTGAATCATTTAGCTGTGTTTCCTGGGGGGGACAGTTGGAAAGTTTGGAAATATGACATCTAAAGTGAATTACTTTGGAAGCACATTCCACATATATTTGGCTATTTCTTTCAGAGGCTCAGCTCAGTGCATAACATTATGAACCTTATTACAGGAACTCCTTAGCTTTGATTTCTAAAGCAATCTTCTGACTTCTCGTATTTAACTTGCTGTATCACATATATTCAGCTTACGAAACTTACTAGTGAGGTCTTGAAAGAAAATATTCTTCGCCCCTCCCAGTTTTCTGTGCTCACCTATTCCTTTGATCTTTGAGACACTTCGTTTCTTTCTTTTTTGATATCGCATGAAGGAGGAAGATCAAAGAAATGTCAAAACGAAAGAATTGGAAAATTGACAAAGCAGTAGAACAGCTGTGATAAGAAAATAATACAAACTTTAATCAATTAGTAAGACATACTAGACTCTTTCTGCTACAGATAGAATGATTTAAATGAAGATGTTGTAAAGAACTGGATTCGTGGCTAAAAAGAGTGATCTAGTTGTTAGTCACTGCTCTTTATAACCACCCACAAAGACTTACTGGAGGTATTAGTCACTTCACATACCTGCCTTGTGCAGTGCATGGAACAAAGTTTAAGGTTAATTTTGGACTCTATTGTAAGTGGTTTAAGCAAATTTTGTGGGAAGAAGTATAAAAACATTCAACATTAAAACTACCCAAATTAGTAGATAGGATATGTACAACGAGTGTGGGTGTGTATGGGTTTATTCATCATTTAGGAATAATTTAACAGAGCTAGTGTATTGTGTTGATGTGTTTCCATTTGACACTATTAGTTTAACAGCAATAAAGCAGAAATGTATTGTAGATGTACTCTTTACTGCCATCATATTTGGGGATAAAGGTATCTTAAATCTGGACTTTGAAACTTTCTTTCAATAAGATTTCAAACAGAAATTGTTACGGAAGGGTATAGTAAAACTGCTACTTTTAGTTTAAATTAATCCACAGATGATACTAAATACATTTGCCTTGTAAATTTCTGAATCATTTTAATGTTGATCACTTTAGTTGGAACAATAAGATCATTTTAGTATTTCTTTTACGCTGCACTTGTTCACATAGAAATTTTACTTTTACAAATATCACCATTTGAAGGGGAAGAGAGGTACTTAAACCATAGAAAGAATATTAGGAAGTCACAAAATACAGTTATTCTGCAGCACTGTTTCATAATTCTTAATATTCGCCTGACAGTCAAACTTGGGATTCATAATTGGCTTTTGTGTATAGGACTGCTATGCAGAGAAAAGCAAGACATGGGTAATTAAGCAGGTGAGTGATGCTGCTTTATTCAGCTGTCTGGAGTTTCAAGAAGTGAAACGCACACAAAGGAGAAAAACAACCCTCCTTTCAGAAATAAAAAAAAATAAATAAAGAAACACACTGAAAGGAATAGAGGAATAGAGGAATTACTTATCTGTATAAAATACATGAAAAAATAAAATATGATTTCCAGTAAAATATCTGGCTATCCTTTTAAGACTGCACATAGCTTATGAATTTACATCACTGTAAGTAAAATATAATACTAAATATATATCTAACTGTATGAAAGAATCAGTAATTCAAGTTAATGTTAAATGTAGATTTTAAAGGTGAGAGGGACAACACAGACAATTGTCTTCTGTGGAAGTGATGAAGTTTGAAACTTTGTTGCCTGTAGGTAAACTACAATCTGGGGATTTGAAATTTGGTTCAAATAAACAAGTTGAAACTTGTATTATAATACCAGATTAGATGAAATCTTGTTAGAAATAATGCTAGTGCAGTGTAGATCTATTTTATATAGAGTGGGTATGCATTCATAGAACAGGGCAAATACTCTTGCCTTCTTGTATTACCAAGGGTACTTATAATTGTGGTATTATACATTGTGTTCTGTACCTTTGCAAACTCTTACCTATTCTACCCTTACAATTTTAGTGGAGGAGCTCTACTTGTGCCTTCAGAATAATTTTGCTGCCTAGTAAGATAGTATTGCTAATTGTATAAATGCTATACATCAAATTTAAAGATATGTAGACACAATAATTTATTAATTTGTTAAAGTCCACAAATTGAGTATAATTAAATTTCAAGATCTCTTTGCTAACCTTATCCTCTTCGTCTTTCTTAAATTATCAGAGTTTGACTGGACAAGAACTCGAGCAATCTCATCTATTTGGTCTTGCTTTCAGTGAGATTAGCTGACCTACAGAGGTATCTTCCAATGTAAATTATTGTATGACTGATTTTTTTTTCTCCCATCTTCTAAGACACTGTTATAAATAAAAATGTATTCTAGAAAGGTTGTAAACTGGAATGTTCATATGCAAACACCTAATTAGTATTATATTTTCAAAAAAAACCTCTATTCTTATGGCCATTTCATATTAAATATTTGGTGTAAGTGTCCTTTAAGTGACAGATAAATTACTACTTCTACCTGGCAGATGCAATTTTAGGTGAACAAGGAATGATCATTCTTAATTCCCCACAACACTAGGCAATACCACTAAAGGGTAATGAATAAAGCAAAACAACAACAACAACAACAATGACAACAGTGAAGTAGCTTCATTGCCTAAGGTACTTCAGGTCAAAAATTAAGGGGGAGGCAAGAGAAGCAGGGGAATTAGACACTGTCAGAGAAAATAGCTTGCTCAACACCTCAGATACAATAACCTCACTGTTGCCTGTGGCTTAGGAGTTCATAAATTTTTGATCGTTGCAAGCTGAGTTGGGTAAACCAGAAGAGCTACAAAAAATAAGGTACTCTGCTTGCACATGCTGTTTCTCTACTCTGACAGTGATGGAATTCTGATCTGATATAGCACAGATGTTTTGCTTTTATGTTCTCAAAATGGCATCACGGAAAAATTAAGAGACAGACTAAAAAGAGAATTATGTAAGCTTTAAGCAAAATGAATGTTTCTATCTTGACCTTGACAAGGTCTGGGAGCTACGAATTCTTCTTGATTCCCTGTAGATAGATGAGCACAGTCCAATAAACAGTCTGAAAGTAGTGGTTTCTGCTTTCTTTCAGAGGAGTGAGAGAAGGTACCTCTTCTTTTTCTTTGGTAGGAAGGAATTTGGGTCCACAGTATTCAGGTGTGCCCTATCCAGAAATCTGTTGGCTCTTTATGGACAGGACACATCACCCTTCCAGTGAAAGTTTTTTCATTACACCAAAAAGAACTGAAGGCAGGAAAAGACTGTGAGGAAAAGCACAACAGCGTAGCTTATCATTTACAGCAAAATAAATCCTAGATTTAGGTCCACACTGAGCATCGCTTACACATTTTGCAATGTGCATAAACATCTTTGAACAGGGACTGGAATTTAGGTCACTATGCTTGATGGTGAAAAAAGAAGAGAAGGCTCAATGTGAATGCCCTTCTTGTATTCCCTATTAACAAGCTCCAGCTGGCTTCCCACTGGGTCTATTGCTTTCAACTGACTGTGAAAGTGTACTAAGTGTGTTGGCCATTGTGACAACTCTTTGTAGGTGCCTGATTTTCCCTAGCAATCCTGGACACCTTAACCTGTAATTCTGGGAACCCTCTTCTGGACATTACTTAGATTTATTCTGGGTGTCTGCTGCTTTCAGCAGTTAGGATATGGTAGCTTTAGGAACCAGATACAGGTCCCAGGTTTAAATGCCATGTCTTAAATCACATAACTATTCTACAATAATCCCAAAATACTCAAAGATAGCAAAAATACCTTGGCTGTCTTTGTATTTAAAAGGAACAAATAAATTTTCTAGAACCTTTCTTAAATTTTAGGAACAAACTGTGGCATAGCTGCCTGCTATGTGATTTAGAAGAGAAAAGGCTTGTCTTAGGATAGTAATAGTGTTTCCTAATTGCCTCGTTCTACCTTCAGTGACTCTCACCTCCTTCCATCATGGTTTTATAGTCCAGAATACTAAATACAATTGTACTGTTTGGGTTATCAATACCCAAACTGTTATCAGAGCACAACTGTTTGGACTGTGCAAACTGTAGCAATGCAGCAACCAATGAAGGGCAGGAATTACAGCAACCCAACTGTGCTCTCTGAAGCACAACTTTCTGTCTTTCTGAATCAATACCATTAGTTATTCTGTTAAGCTGCAGCAATTTAACAGACTTATCTGGGATATAGTCCTCCAAAGTCTTTGTCCAACTCTGCAAAATGTTCAGATAAAAGGTTAACATGATAAAATTTATTTTGCAAATTCAGAATCAAAATTTAAACACCTAGTTAGTATTAAACAGAAGTTTCTGGTCAGGTTTGGTTTGTGGGTTTTGTTTGTTTGTTGTGTTTGTTGTTGGTCGTGGTTTTTGTTTATTTTTTTTTATTTTTTTCCCTTGTTTCTTCTTTTTGTTTTTCAATTTCTGAAAGTATTCTTATATTAGAAAATCTATCTAACCATTTTCTTTCCATCTCTTCTAACTTCCTGTATCTGATGGGTTGTAAAAAGTCTTCTAATTTGCTTCCATCTCAAAATTGCTACTTTTTGTAATGCTTCTATTCATGTAACAATATGGGTAAAATAAAACAGATTTCACTTCTTTTCCCCGATTTTCAGGAGAGTGGCACCAAAACTGCTAGAAAGTGTATAAGTCCCAAGAATAATTGCATGTGATATAAAACAATTAACAGAAACCAACCATTTGCATTTTAATAACATTGTAACTGTCTGGTAAATGAATGCATTAATCTTGATTAACTGGGTATCAGACACTGGATCATAGAGTTCACTGATGTGTGTATGGTTAAAGGAGATTTTTAAGTCATGTTTGAAATAATTTTCTCTAGCAAAGGACTACGAAGAGTAAGTCACGCTTGACTAATACGATGTAAGATACTGATCTATAGTCACAGTAAGAAAAAAGCAAAATCTGGTAAGTTTAAATAATATGGTGACTCCAAAACAAAACAATCAGATGGGTCATCAAAATGAAACTAATACTTTTCATCTATCTTTAGATATTAGGATTAAATATATATATATATATATATATATATATATATATATATACTTTGTAGATTAAAGAGGAAAATCAGAGGTGGATTTGAAAGTCTTACTGTTATCAGAATTGAATTCAGTTAAAAATAGTCACTGAGTGAGAAGCTTGGGAAAGTCACAGAATTAGAACAGGGCTCTGCTTGGGGAAAAGGCCAGGCTGCTATTGATCTCCATATAGAATAAATCGAAGTTCCACACATGAATAGTATGAAGTGAATTTATGACTGTGAGGTGATATTATTTTCTCCCACAAGCCTTGTTGCTGAATTTCCATTCTTTTTATATGTATTGCAGCCACTACAGTCTAACAGGAATTCACTTGTCATATAATTTATTTTTAGGTAAGGTCTTTGTTGCTGCAGAAGGTACATCTGGATGGTACATCCTGTAATGCTTCAATCTGACTGTATTTGTGATTGTCTGCAATGCTTTCAGCCATGCTCATTCTTCTTTGGTTGCTTCACAGTTAGCTTCTTCTCAGTTACAAGAGACTGACTGTTCTCAGCACTTCTGTGCTACCCTAGTTGCATTTCAAAGCAAGGAGAGCAACTTTGGTCCCCACTTCTTCACTGATACTGAGGTGAAAACTGAATCAATAGTAAACATCAAATCCACAGCTTTTTCCCTGAAAAGGTGTCAAGTCTGTTTTGTCTGTGATAGTAATTGCTAAGTGGCATCCCTGTCTCTGTCTGAACCCCATAACCTTTTCCGTCTCATTTTCTCCCCTTTCCCTCAAGGGGAACTGAGAGAGTGGATGGCTGGGCATCTGGCAGCCAACCAAAATCAGCCAATTACAAAATCTAACCTCTAATTTGCTTTGTAGATTGCTGTTGATTGTGAAATTGGCAACTTCACGGAACCAATAACAGCCTCCAAGTATCCTAAAGTGCAGTGATTAGCTCACAGCACATTATATGTGGTTTGTTTATTTTTATTTTTATATTTATTTATTTATTTATGTATTTTGCCATGCTGTACATTCTTAAATCTTGTAAGATCTTCCTGCAGTTTTTCAAACTGAATTCTTACCTTTACTACGCTGAATAACTTACTGTCATCAAGACTTCAACCCTGTTATTCACTCCTTTTTCCAAGTCATCAAAAAGTAGTTTGATATAGTACAGCACGTGTCAGAGAACATATCTCAGGGAATGTCCCCAGTGACCTCCTTCCACTGAAAGTACAGCGTACTTATTCCCGGTCACTGGTTCCTCTGTATTAACTGATTATTTTTTTCAGTTTAAGGACTTCTGCTATTTTGCCATGATTGCCTATTGTGCAGAAAAATTATGACTTCTTAAGTCTCTTAAAACTTTTCAATGATTTTTAATTACAAAAACGGACCAAATAATAAGTTTTAAAACTAAGGTTTAACTTAAAAATGTTCAGATGTTACCAGTCTGTATATAGAAGGTAATACATATAAAGAGAATGAGGCACAAAGTACATTATTTTCTTGCAGGTTTTATCACAGTTGCTTCATAATTTTTGCAAAAAGGAAAATAATGGAAAAGGTAAAGCTCCATTTAGCATCATTTTCCTCCTTTATTTTGGTTATTTCTATCCCTTATGAAACAGTAACTGTTAAAGTTAGATTTTTAAGTTTTTTTTCCTTTGTATCCAAAAGTCATGTCACATGATTACCATTGTGAGGGACATTATGCAAAACACTATGCCCTGACCTAAAAGACTGAAGACAGGGATGAATTCTGACATGCACTGTAACTTTAAAAATAGAGGCACTGGAAAATGCAATTTCCCTGAAGTTTTGTAACTGAGGCAAAATTTGAAGATAATTCACTTTATATACTCTCACCCAGTCTGAGTCTTGTCATTCATAATTTTTTTATAGAACTCAGGTATCATAATGATGTCAGGTGATTTAATATTGGCTGTCATTTTAGTTTTGTAATTTGGTAGATAATCATAAATAAGACAAAGAAAAACAAAAAACAAAACAACACAACAACTACCAAGAAATAAAATGAGAAGTGATATTTCTCTGTTATCAAATGGTAATATCATGTAATGTACACACTATCACAGGCAAACTACTTTGAATCCATTATTTTCAAAGAAAATATAATGCCTCACAACATGAAAACTATCATGAAATCTGGAGTGGAATTGAAAATGCTTGCGTGTAGCTCATTTCAGTCTTTACAGATTATGTACAATGCATTATTCTGAGGAATTTTCTGTATGGGTATAAATTTAATTTTATTCAGTGCAGTCCACTCTCCAAAGTCTTTTCTCACAGAATATTTCAGAAGTTGGTATTGTGTTAATCAAACTCATTATGCAGTAACTTTCTTGGCTAACTAACCATTAGTGGAAGGTCATCAGGAATGATTCTGACATTCTCTTTTTAGACTACCAGAGTGGATGCCGTGACAATTAACAGCTGTGCTACTAACCTGTGGCTGAATCACAGTTAGGCTGTTTTCATTGTTCATTATTCCTGTTGCTCTTTCTCCTCATTTTACTTTTTTCTCCTAACTTCGTATTTCTATTCTCTGTAATGCTTAGTTTCTTCCTGTTTCTCACTAGCTTGCCAATTTCACCATCCACCAGTCCTGAATAAGTCCAAAAGCTGAGATGTTAAATGAGAGACTATGATGAAAACTGAATTTCCAGAAAGGCTGACCTTTCCAAGTATAGTAATGGTTATTCAGAAAATGCTTCAGCAGATATGGTTTTACTATAAAATGTTTCTTTGCTTTCTAAAGCATTTGGTACTTTTAGTTGCTTCAAAGGTACTTAAAATTCAACCAGTCTATGAGATGAGATGGGATTCTGCCTCTCTCCAGTTCTGCTCCACATGTAAAAGAACATTCTCTCAACGAGAGACAGTTTAATACATTATATATGAGAAAAAGTAGCAAAGCAGAAATTAGTGTGTACAGTAGTTATATTTGAAAATTGAAGCAGCTGGGTATTTTAATGAATGGGATTTTTGCATAGTTGAACTGGAAGAGGACTTACTATAGAGAGTATTTATTTTAAAATGCATGTGATATAGAGGGAATATAGGATGATGTTTGCAACCATTTGTGTTGGGTCTGTCTGGGATGGAGTCACTTTTCGCTGCAGCAGCCCACACAATGCTGTGCTCTGCACTCATAGCTGGAACAGCACTGGTATCACTCCAGTGTTTTGTCTATTGCTGCATAGTGCTGGCACAGCATCAGGACTCCCTCCAAGCCCCCAAGAGCCAGTAGGCTGGGAGTGGGCAAGTGATGGGGAGGGGACATCGCCAGGGCAACTGACCTAAACCAACCAAAGGGATATTCCATAACACCTGATGTCACACTCAGCAATAAAAAGGGGGGCTCTCGTGGGGGAGGGGGCTGTCCTCCTGAACAACCGCTATGCATTTTGAGGCCCTGCTTCCCAGGATGTGGCCAAACATTGCTCGTTGATGGGAAGTAGAGAATAACTTTTTTTTTTCCTTTCTCTCTGTGCTTCCGCGCGGCCTTATTGTGTTGTTTTTTTTTTCTGTTTCTTTTTCTCCCCATTCCCTTTCCCTTTAATTAAATCATTCTCATCTCAAACCTCAAGCTCTTTGTGTTGTATTTTCTCCCCCTTCCTCTTTGAGGAGGGGGGAGTGAGAGAGCAGTTGTGGTGGAGCTCGGCTGCCCACTCGAGTAAAACCACCACGCCATTTTCTTGATAGAATTCAGTGTGATAATATGGCTCGTCATATGGTTAGACAATCCTGTACCCATTCAAGAGGCAAGAACTGTTTTTTTTTTTTAAAGACAAAAAGTTTTGTGGTTAATAGTGAGAGAAAGATTTCATAGGTAGAAGTATTCTTATGGGCATTTGAAACTTTTAAGAAAATTTTTAGTGAAATATGCCAGTATCCTATAGAGATAACTAGAGGTTTTTGGCAAGTCAGAAGGACAAAATGTATTTAATTTATCATGGTTCTACAGTTTATCACATTAATTATTTATTGAGTTTTGCAATAAAATAGTTTGTACCATTTTAAAGGGAAAGTTAAATGTAAATGTATGAAAGCATGTTTTCCACACATTTTTACAAGGCTTTTAATACACTTTGCCAAAAAGGAGACAGAGAAAGGCAAATTTGCGGGAAATATATGCAAATATTTGCTTCAAAAACAGATGGAAATTAACAGTAGTTTCAAATCCAAACACGTTATAACTATCAGTTATGAAGCCTCCCAAGCTATACTAACCCTACATCTTCCCCTGTAGAAATCTGTGGCTACATTGCAAATAGCATGTGAAGGGCTGGTATCTTCTTATTAAATTATTTCCTGAAGTCTATAAATGCTTTGCAGACTGTTTTAGTTTAACACTGGCAGGCAGCTAAGTACCACACAACCACTTGCTCACTCTCCCCAGGTGGGATGGCGGAGAAAAACAGAAAGGTGAAAGTTTGAGAACTTGTGGGTTGAGATAAAACACTAGGTAAAACACTAGGTAAAACAAAAAATGTGCATGCAAGCAAAGCAAAACAGGGAATTTGTTCACTACTTCCTATTGGCAGGCAGGTGTTCATCCACTTACAGGAAAGCAGGACTCATCATGCCCTTGGTTTCTTGGAAAGACAAACATAATCAATCAAAACATATCTTCCTCCTCCTTCTCTACCCCAGCCTTTATTGCTGAGCATGACACCAAATGGTATAGGACACCCCTTTAGCCAGTTTGGGCCAGCTGTCCTGGCTTTGTCCCCTCTCAGCTATTTGTGCACCCCCAGCCTCCTTGCTAGCAGGGCAGCATGAGAAGCAGAAAAGTTGTTGGCTCTAAGCACTGCTCTGAAGCAACTAAAACATCATTGTCTTATCACAACTATTTTCATCTAAAATCCAAGCCACAGCATCATGCAAGCTTCTATGAAGGAAATTATCCCAGCCAAAAGCACGACACGTCATAACCATGGTTATGAGGTCATAAAAAGTTTTGCATAACTTTGAATTTACTTCTAAAATACAATTTATCTTAATTTTCAGATTAATTTTCTAGATTCTTTGCTCTGAATTTCCTAGTTTTCTGATACTGTAACATAAGTATTGTAATAAGGTGCATAAAAATGAAATCATTGCTGAATATTTTTAGTTTGGATTGCAAATACTGGGATATTTAGTTGGAAATTTACCTTCTTTCTCAAAATGCATTACAAAATAAATATAACGTTAAAAAAAGAAAATACATTTTATAGGAAAAATATTACTCCCTGTCACGGTTCATCATCATATACAAAATGGATTTTATTGCTTTTTGTTAGAGTAGGTTATGTAAAACCTATTGAAATAAAGGTTGTTGACTTCATGCTGCTTTGCTATATAAAAACTGTTTGAAGCCCGATATTTCTCAGTTATGTCTTTCCACAGTTACTCCTGTATAATGCACTCCTGTATAATGGGTCAAGTAGTCCAGGAGTTACCTATTAATAAAGTAAAACTTGGAGTTGGATGGTAAAGCAAGATGGCAAAGGGCACATACATGCACTACATAGTTATTCATCTGTAAGAAGCTGGCCTGACTTTTTCGTATGTTCCCCTAGGAAGGTCTAGGGTTAGAAACATATCCATGTATCTAACTGTTGCTCATTAGGCTTATGAGTAAAGAAAGATGTTATTGTATTTTGTAACAATTTGACAGAATTGTTAAAAATATTGATCAAAAACATTTTTTTAGAAAAAAATCTTTTTTTTTTCTTCTTTCCCCATGCACCCCACGTTCTCAGAAACAGTTGCGCTGATTTTGATTGTACTTTTATATCTTTTATGACCAAGTTTAAATAAGGGAAATATCATCTGAAAGGATTTTGCATAATAATGCTGCAATAACTGAAAGAGTATGATTAGAATTAAAGTTGAAATTCATCTATAATACATTCTTATTAAAACAGACACTACTGTGATCTGCCATACAATATGCTTTAGAATTTAAGTGAACATTCTAAGTGTTTCATTCATTACAAACTATCTGTTACTAATTTAAGTTGAAGAAATATTCAGTTAGGATACTTACAACAGTGAATGTGAAAGTACGGACATGACTATCTCCATTAACATTAAAATACATAATAACATGATATGTTAACAGTTCACATTTTTATTACATTTTTTTCCTATGAAAATCATATTAATTATTGTTAGACTTGATGAAAATATCTGTATAGCAAAGGTCTTTAAACTACTCGTGAGTTTTAAGGTGCTTATTGGGATATTAGAAAATTACTTATTTTGTTGTTATTTTCATTGTTGTATATATATATTGTTCTTCTGGTCTGCTTTCACAAAGTTGAGATGACTCACTGTCTGTCAAGGTTGGCTTTGTTGGTGGTTGTTTTATCTATTTTGATCTAGAACATTTACTTCAACACTGGACATCTGCTGTTTATTAACAGACTGATTCATACAGCTAGAGTACAAGAAAAAATGGTGACAGCATCTGTGTGCTCTAGAGGAACCTCTCTTTTGTTGTTGTTGTTGTTGTTGAAAGAAAAAGAGACCCACTATAGAAACATTCTTGATTCCTTTTATATAAGGCAAACACATCTAGGTCCAGTTTCATCCACAACAGCTGCAGTATTTAAATTTTAGCCATTCCACACCTCTCTTTTCTCATATCCCATTCATCCATTGTGTTGAACGGTATAAACTGCTGTGGCTAAGGTCAATACCTCCACGTCTATAATGCTAAATTGACTGTGGCCAGAATTGTTCTCCAGTGCTGGTGCCAGCTGGAATGGAATAACCAGCATCCATCCTACTAAGCTCTCTCAGCCCTTAAAATATCTGTTAGGAATGGTCCTTGGCCTATGACAACTCTTGGGGCACAACCAGAAATGTTTTGAAAGAAGGCTAGCTTGTCCAGGCCAAAATCATGACAGGGACTGTTGTAATATATTGAGCACACATACAAACACACACGTACACACAAAAGGGGGAAAAAAAATGTTTGTCTAAATGTCCAGGAAATTTTCCTGGCACTGTTTAATTTAGCAATATAGACATAGCCAAATAGATTAGATTCATACAGTATTGAATTTTATTGTCTCTGGATCCCAGTTCCAGACTGGACCTTGAAGCCTAGAGTTTGGCATAAAATTCTCCATAAATAAGGGAGAAGTGTTTAGTATCTAAGAAGGAAACACACCAGCTAAGACACTGAGGGGTGGATACATTGAATAAGAAATGCTGAACAAAGAAGCACCTAGTCAATGGGAGAGAAGTAACACCTGTTCATTGTTGTAGGTGTCTTTGCCTCATTGCTTCTTCCTAGAGCTAGATATCATGTTTATTTTCTGAAGACTGCCCTTTTCTTCCCTTTTAAAAACTGTGGGAATAGCAAGACATTGAATGACCTGCTCTTAAACCTTTTTATATCCTAAACCTTTTTTTATACTACAGCAAGAAATGTGACTTCAGAATCCCACCCTAACCCAAGGAAATTCAAACCCACATGCTCACTTTTTAATTAAGCACAGTAGTTACCAGGATCTGGAGTAGGTAAATATATGAGCTCTCTACACCATTCTTACTACAACTGTGAAGAAAATAATGCAAGGTTAACTAAATCAGAAAGAAAAATCTCTCAAGATTAAGATATTCACTTACAGGGAGGAGGGAGTCCTGCCTTCTAGAGTGCTTTATATGTGTCTGTTTACTGCAATAGACATAGGAACAGAACATTTTAAGCACTGCAAAACTTTGGACCAATGGAAGCATATCCATTTTTAAATAAAAGTCATTATTTAGTACAATTTAATAATCTTTAAGTCTTACTATCACAATGCATGCACATATAGAATGATGTACTATAACTATAGTAATGTTACATTGCTCTTAGATGTTTCTGCTCTGTTAATGAGAGTTCAGATATTCAGTGTGGGATGTCATTATGCTAACTACCGTTAAATGTCTATGAATTATTCTACTCCAGAAATAATGAGCTATTTATTACTCTGAGTTCGGTCTTCTTACTCAGAACAGCTCTCTCCTGAGATCCCTTTCTTCATAAGAGAAAGGACAGAGATCACTTATCTGAGACAGTCCAGTTTCAGTTGTGCCTTTCACCTGGGATAGTCAAAGTTTTCACAATTAGGCAATATTTGGGGATTTTATTGTATTATACTATATTCAGGGTTAGTCACAACATAATGATATGCTAAATCAGAATTATTGTTATATTAAAACTCCAGTCAAAATTTCTGTTTTAAGAGAAGAGAATAAGATGACACAATTTCACAGTAACAGGGTAAACCCACTCTATGTTATACTCAGGACTCCAAGTTTTTGAGTGTCTGGCAACTGTGAAGTTTATTTTCTTCAACCCTTCCAGGTTGGTCCTTGGTGCTACACATATAGTCCTATTTTATGTTAAAATTTAAGTCAGTTTTGGAGTAAAGACACAGTAAGCAAGTAAAGTCAGGCTATAGAATGGCTGAGTGATGGCATAGATTAGGAAAAAAAGTACCTTAAAAAGGATGTGAAATGAAAAAATAACTAGCTTCCATACCTACTATCTAACAAAAGTGTTTTATAGTAGCCACATAAAGAATTAACAAATATGAAAGGCTGTCCTCAGAAAGTTTTATGGAGAACTGCTATTAAATTAAAATTAAATTCTCAGCAGAAAATAAAGTACTGGAACTTAGGCTCAAAGGATTAGAAATACAATAGCAAATGAAGAACTTTTAAAATAATGTTAGCTCTTTGTTTTAGAGAAAGAAAATATTTCAGAATTAGACCATTAGATTAGCTGGAAAAAAATATATTCTTAGATTTATTGATATAGAGATGAAAATGATACAGCTATTTTCATTGAGTTTGAACTTCCGTAGCTAGAGGATGGTAATTCCTGACTTTTACAAGGAGGGTAACTCCTTCTCATCAATTTGAGAATAATATTGATTTCAATAACTTATGGCTAAGGAATCTCATGCCTTAATGTAATATACATTATTTTAATTCTGGGAACTTTTCATATAGTTTGTTTAAGGCACAATGCTTGACAAGGGAAGATATCTTTTTTGTGTCTTCTGACTGGAACTGTTACGGGTGCAAATAATCTTTTTTACCACATTTTTAAAAGTATGGTAATATATTAACTCGTTTAGTTAAAACTTCGTTTGGTCAAATGGCTCTAATGTTGCTACAGATGAAGGACAGAGTTTGCATATGCCAGACAAATTTTTCATTTAATGTTAATGTCTGAGAACCAAGAAACTTTTTTTTTTTTTTCACAACCCAATGTAATAATTGATGCTTTCACCCGAAATTTAACTGCTATCACTGTTACATAGAAATATATAATTTTATGATGACATTTCATTCTTCTACTATTTCTATCAATATGCAATAAGCTATTATAAGGTGATTCCCTAAAAGATGAATTAAAATGCTGTTTTCTCCAATAGATTGTTCTTCATCACATTCTGTAATGTTTTGTTTTGTTTTGTTTTAATAAATTACTGTCAGTTCAGTAAAACTCTCCTATTATTTGATCTTTGCAAATGAGCCCAAGTAAATATCTAATTTTCAGAACTATGTGAGTAGCACAAACATAATCACATATAAATGAGGCAAAGAAAGTACATAATGAATTATTAAAATATAATTTTTATTAATTTTAAAGACTATTTTTATTAAGTATGGTGCCATAGAATATAACTTGGGTTCTCAAATATATGTTTTTAATGAGCTATACAGTAATATTGCCCCTTTTGACAATTAGATATATAAAGAAAATCTAAGGATTTGTCCCCAAAGACTTGGGTCAATAACAGCCCATGTCATATATGGGATGGAAAGGATAAATTGGAGTAAAGTAATTTTTATTCAGAGGCTAACAAAACTGCTGTATGCAACTAAATCAGCAGGAAGGATGTATCTATAGACAATAAACGTAATAACCCCCAAGGACAAAGCCGTTATTCTTACCAAGATCTTGTCTACAGTTAGAAGTCAAGGTAGACTCCATGCCATACATCAATAGTGTAAATATACTGTGTTCTAACTACCAAGCACCAGTTGCCTGTGTACTCTTAGCCAAATATTTCTGACTGGCACAAAATGTGTACTAACGATCTGTAGACAACTGAACCCACTAAGGACATATTTGCAATTCAAGCTGTGGTGTAATGTAGAGATAAGCAATCTGGCTTGAAATGAGTGAGCATAATTACAGGAAGCATTGGAGCCGGATTGACACAGGCAAATTGCACTACTTCTTGGTCAGGGAAAATCACTAGTTTGTGAACACTGTGCTGGGAAACATGATTTTATAGGTATCAGGCAGGTGTGGTCTGTGCATAGTGAAAGACTGCACAGCGGGTCCTCGGGAGCAATAGTGAGTGAGCTAATCATTTCACCTTTTCCTAACTTCCT
This sequence comes from Cygnus olor, assembly GCF_009769625.2. Taxonomy (NCBI): domain Eukaryota; kingdom Metazoa; phylum Chordata; class Aves; order Anseriformes; family Anatidae; genus Cygnus; species Cygnus olor. Next base: position 73,018,436 of record NC_049170.1, read on the forward strand.
GTGTGAGTAAATCCAATAAATTTATAGTTAAATTTAGCTATGATTCCTGGTTTGGATAAAGTTCCAGTTTAAATAGACTAAATCTAGACAAATAGTTTGGCAGAGGCCAGCAAAAACTTGAGGTTTTGTTAACATGGCAAAGACTTGCCTTGACTGGGTATCTTTTCAGCTGGAATGCCTATGGTTTTATATTTGTTATAAATATTTTTGTTAAGCATAGAGGATCTAACTTTATATATACATATATATATATATATATATATATATAAATGTCCCTTTAGTATGCATGAGAAGTCTGCTTTTGAGGAACAATGAAGGCAGGCTGCTCTGCAAAGGAAGTTGACCTAGATCCACAAGTCAAAGCAAGGCAGCCAGCAGCAGCAGGGATTCAGGTTCAAGGTCAGGGCCAGGGTCAAGTCCCGTGATGGTAACTGGGGTCACTCAAGAGCCAAGCAAGCACTCAGCAAGTCCATAGTGATGAGGTAGGGCCAAGGTCAAACCAGAAGGTCAAATCAGCAGGTTGTGGGTTTGGATCAGAGAAGTACAAGATAGGGTGCAGACCTGGTGGTAATGCATCCACAGCTGGATGCCGAGCCCAGCAGCCTCAGCTTCATCACTGTCCCAGTGAATGCTGCTTCTGAAGCTTCTTCCAGCTTTTTTCCCAAAGAGCTCTGAAGTAGGCCAAGTTTTCTCAAACAGATCACTTATCAGTGAATTGATCTTGAATGCAGCCTGTTAAATCCTAGGAGGGAGGGAATGCACTTTCTTTTACCTCATTGTGAATCTGGGTCACACTCACCTCAAAACAGTTACCAGGCTTCTGAATGGTGTTATTTAAGTGTAATAGGTAGTTTTAAGACTTCTGCAAGAACAAGTTCATGAGAACAGTGCTTCTGCTCACTGGATGTGGGCCTTTGAGTCCAATTCAGATGAAAGAGAACCTTGAAGTCACTCATATCCTGCAATTCCTTTATATTTTGAAGAGATGTCCAAAATTGCAAGCAGGTCCAAATATTTTTACATTGGAATCTGTGAAAGAATCAGGTCCAATCTGTTAATATTTAGCATTCACTTGTTTTACTCATGGGGCTGAAAAGCATCAGTAAACTTCACTTGTCCTCAGTTTGCTTTGCATCTTCTCTTTTTATCTCTTGCAGTTGACTTATACTTGCAAATTAAATTTTTGGTTTTGATATTGATATTTGATTTTGAAGAACAGTTTTTACTTTTTATTATTCCACTCTTTCCTTGTGATTCATAGTCTCAGACAAAACTGCTGATAATTATATAAAATTCTCTTAAATTTTCCAGTTGCTATATGACATCAAATTTGCTGAAAATACTTGCATGTTTCCATAAAATTATGTTTTTGATATTTACTATTGCGGTTTAAGGTTTGCATGACTGTAAAAAAGAGGTTAGGTAAGATGTCAACTAAAAATGAATTTTGTTTGGAAAAAGTAAATAAACATTGCATGTAAGCATAAAGCAATTTGATAATGTGTACCTGTGATATTACTGTAACAACTAGATGATACTAATTTCAAGTAGATTCCAAGCCATTTTTTCTCTGGATCTGAATGTCTGAATCGATCATTTTTTTTGTAGGATGAATAATTACAGAATGTAAAATAAGAGTGTGTAGGCAAGTGCGTTTTGCAAGTAAACATTGTTTTTTATCAGTATTTGGTTCTGGAGGTTGAAGTGGTCAGGCTCAAGTACTGGATGTCAGTTCAAACATTCCTTTGTGAAACTATTAAAGTTTAACATTATGCCCATATGAAAATAGGATAAAATACAAAACACTTTTGTAGTCAGGATAGCTAGTGAATTGTCAGAAGGGGGATAGACTTCTAAAAATATAATGCATTTTTTTTTCGGTCCAACTTCACATAAAGAAATTCTTATATGGCTCTGTGATCAAGTGAATTATCCTAAGCATTGTGTCCCTTTTTTTTTTTTTTTTTTTTAATTATTATTATTTTGTCTCTTAAGAATATGGCTGATATTTTGTCCAGGCTATACAAACAGAAGACTTCCACTTTGCAGAAAGGTCCTAAAAGGTTACTTTCTGAATTGTAATTAGCTATTCATGTTGTTAGGTGAAGAATGAACAGAAGCATCTTCCTGCAAGTAGTCACAATGACCAAATGCAGGAGAGAAGCCTAAAAACATGGGAAGAATGAGTATTGTTAGTGGAGATAGGAAAAGAGTCATTTATACAGATAAAATTATATTCACAGTCTCGGATTCATGAACGTAGTAAGTATGCCAAAACATGGGACAGACGCTCAGCAGAATTTCAAGACCTGACTGTGCATAGTGTCTTGCTGCTGCTTCCATGAGAAGATCTGGGCGCATGCCATCACCTCGAAATCTCTTCTTCCCTCCAATTTGCTCCTGTTTACTGAAGGAAATCAGGATGCACAAGCAGTGAGGGCATCACACTGTGCTCCAGTAGGAGCACATTTCCTGCACAATTTAGACATAAAATTACAGTTGTAAGAATGAAAAAGACTCCAGTACATTGAATTAATTCTCCTGTTCAAGAAACCAATGACTATGTCTTTTATTTTCCTAACAGTGTGCCTACAAGAAGGCTTGTGTGTTCAAAAGGTCATCTGTTTGTTCTTCCACTTCATCACTCATTGTTTCTAACAGATGTTTTGTAGGCCATCTCACCAACAGCAGAAATTCCAGAACATGTCCAGCCAAAGTCAAGCGCCTGGTACGGCCCACCGACTACTACCTGCTACTGGTCTTTCAGGCTGGTAATGACGAGGTACCAACGAGAAGTCCGAGAGCGATCAAAAGGGACTTTAGGGCTTTGGGGTGACTACTTAAAGGATCAGAGGCACAGGTTGTATTTGCGTCTGTCCTTCTGATAGGGGGGATCGATGCTGACAAACAGACTCGTCACATTAACACATGGCTTCGGGACTGGTGCAACTGGCAGAATTTCGGGTTTTTAGATCATGGGAAGGTCTACGCGACACCGGGCCTGCTGGTACCAGATGGGTTGTGCCTCTCTCAGAGAGGGGTAAGGATTTTTGCTCAGGAGTTGGCAGGGCTGATAGATAGGGCTTTAAACTAGAGTCGAAGGGGGAAGGGGATAAAACCAGGCATGCTGGTGATGAGCTAAGGGATGGTGTGCTAGAATCAGAGGGACTGTGTGCTAGTGAGGCCCTTTGGTTGGCTACACAAGGTGCTGTGTACAGGGAGGTGCATTTGAAGTGCTTCTACACAAACACACGCAGTATAAGGAATAAAATGGATGAGCTAGAAGTCTTGGCCCAGCCCCACAGCTACGACATCATCGGCATAAGTGAAACCTGGTGGGATGAGTCCTGTGGCTGATGTGTTGCAATAGATGGTTACAGGCTCTTCAAGAGGAACAGGCAGGGTAGGCGAGGTGGGGGGGGGGGGGGTGGCTATGTATGTGAAGCATGGGCTGGACTGTGTGGAACTTCAAGTCGGAGATGGCAAAGTCGAGAGCCTCTGGGTAAGGATCAAGGGATGACAAATAAAGAGGATGTCGTTGTGGGAGTCTATTACAGACCACCTGTCCAGGACGACAACGCTGATGAATTATTCTTTGAGGAACTAAGAGATGCCTCGAGATCAACTCCCCTTGTCCTAATGGGGGATTTCAACTTGCCAGACATCAACTGGGATCACCACACAGCTGACATGAGCAAGTCCAGGAGGTTCATAAAGCACCTAGATGATAACTTCTTGGTGCAGGTGCTAAGAGAGCCAACTAGGAAAGGTGCCCTCGCAGATCTGTTGCTGGAGAACAGAGAGGGTCTTGTGGGAGACATGGCAATTGGCGGCTGTCTCGGTCATAGTGATCATGAAGTGGTGGAGTTTAGAATTTACGGTGACAGAAGGAAAACTGTCACCAAAACTTCAGCCCTCGATATGGGGAAAGCAGACTTCAGGCTGCTCAGGGAATTAGTCAGTAAGGTCCCCTGGGAAACTGCTTTTGAAGGCATTGGCGTCCATCAGTGCTGGTCAGTCTTTAAGCACTGCCTCCTAAAAGCACAAGATCAGGCAATTCCAAAATATCGGAAGTCAGGCAAGCGGGGCAGAAGGCTGGCCTGGCTGACCAGAGAACTTTTACTGGAGCTAAGGTGAAAAAAGGAAGTGTATGGCTGCTGGAAGGAGGGTCAGGTGACGAGGAAGGAATACAGGGATGCTGTTCGTTTTTGTAGGGAGAAAATTCGTGTGGCCAAAGCCCAACTAGAGTTGAAGCTGGCCATGTCTGTGGGAGACAATAAAAAAGTTTTTTTTAGATATGTGAACAGAAAAAGGAGAACCAAAGAAACCATAGGTTCGCTACTAGATGGGGAGGGTCTCCTCACAGACAATGCCATAGGCAAAGCAGAGACATCTAACGCCTTCTTCGCCTCTGTCTTCAACACTGATGATGGGCTTCGGGACCCAGGGTACCCTGAGCTGGAGGACCATGACGGTGGGAATGACAAACTCCCAACCGACCCTGGAGGTGTGCGGGATTTGCTGCTCCACCTGGATCCATGCAAGTCCATGGGTCCGGATGGGATTCATCCCAGGGTGCTTAAAGAGCTGGCTGACATCATCGCGGGACCTCTCTCAATTATTTTTCAACAATCTTGGGAATCTGGTGAGGTCCCATTGGACTGGAAGCTGGCAAATGTTGTGCCAATTTTCAAGAAGGGTAAGAAAGAAGACCCTAGCCATTACAGGCCTGTCAGTCTCACGTCAGTGCCTGGTAAAATTATGGAGAGGATGATCCTTGAAGTTATTGAAGCGCACCTGGGGGACAATGCAGTCATTGGTCCCAGCCAACATGGGTTCATGAGGGGTAGGTCCTGCCTAACAAATTTGATTTCCTTTTATGGTAAGATCACCTATCTAGTCGATCAAGGGAAACCAACTGATGTGATCTTTTTGGACTTCAGCAAAGCTTTTGACACGGTTTCCCATAGGATCCTACTGGACAAAATGTCCAGCATACAGCTAAACAAAAAACATCATATGATGGGTGAGCAATTGGCTGACGGGCAGGGATCAAAGGGTTGTGGTAAGTGGGACCATATCTGGCTGGTGGATGGTCACTGGTGGGGTCCCTCAAGGCTCCATTTTAGGGCCAGTCCTCTTCAATGTTTTTATGAATGATTTGGATGTAGGACTAGAAGGTGTTTTGAGCAAATTTGCCGACGACACCAAACTTGGAGGAGTTGTGGACTCGGATGAGGGTGGAAAGGCCTTGCAGAGAGATCTGGACAGATTGGAGAGCTGGGCGATCACCAACCACATGAAGTTTAACAAAAGCAAGTGCTGGGTCCTGCACCTGGGACGGGGCAACCCTGGCTATACGTAGAGACTGGGCGACCAGACGCTGGAGAGCAGCCCCACAGAGAGGGATCTGGGGGTTGTGGTTGACAGCAAGCTGAATATGAGCCAGCACTGTGCCCTGGCAGCCAGGAGGGCCAACCGTATCCTGGGATGCATCAAGCACAGCATCACTAGTCGGTTGAGGGAAGTGATTGTCCCCCTCTACTCTGCGCTGGTGCAGCCTCACCTCAAGTACTGTGTGCAGTTCTGGGCACCACAGTACAAAAAGGACATTAAACTGTTGGAGAGTGTCCAGAGGAGGGCGACGAAGATGGTGAAGGGCCTAGAGGGGAAGACATATGAGGAGCGGCTGAGGTCACTGGGCCTGTTCAGCCTGGAGAAGAGGAGGCTGAGGGGGGACCTCATCGCAGTCTACAACTTCCTTGCGAGGGGGAGTGGAGAGGCAGGTGACCTATTCTCCATAATCACCCGTGATAAGACCCGTGGGAATGGTGTTAAGCTGAGGCAGGGGAAGTTTAGGCTGGACGTCAGGAAGAGGTTCTTCACCGAGAGGGTGGTCACACACTGGAACAGGCTCCCCAGTGAAGTAGTCACTGCACCAAGCCTGTCTGAATTTAAGAAGCGTTTGGACTGTGTGCTTTGGACTAGTTACATGGTCTAAACTTTTGGGTAGACCTGTGCGGTGCCAGGAGTTGGACTTGATGATCCTTATGGGTCCCTTCGAACTCGGGATATTCTGTGATTCTATGATTCTAATTTGCTCCACAGTTTTCTGATCTCACAGTTATCTATTTTTTCCTAACATCTAGTGAAAAACTAAAGTTTATTACTATTTTCATTATTGATATTTGATATATAATTGGCTCTTCTTCAAGTATTCTATGATTCTATGTTGCCCTAACCTGGAGATTGTATTTCAGATGGAGTCTGACCGGTGCTGGGAAAAGTAATTTGCAACATCTGATATCCGTACTCTTTATATAACCCATATAATGTTTACTGTTTTTATTTTCAACTTTAGCTAATATTTAATAGGTGACCCCCTGAAATGTGTGCATTCCTTTTATTTTTTCCCATTCTGTATTTGCAAACTTGACTGTGTCTGTTGAAATGTTCCATTTGCAATATCTCCAATTATGACCGTGTTATCCTCATGTTGTTTACTTAATGCTGAAAATACCTTTTTATAACTGTCATTCAGGAGGATATAGCTGCCTCCTGTTTATGACTTAAAACATAAGCGAATTGTAATTAGGAGACAGCATTCCTTGCTGATCCACAGGTCTAATCTTCCCTGAAAGATCTATAGTGTTTGTCCCTGTCATTGACAATACTTTTAGCATGTGACAAAAATCTCATTTTCATCTTAAAAACAAACAAACAACAACAAAAACAACAAAACTTCTATTTACTTTTGCATACTTTATTTTCAGTTTCAGGTCATTATGAATTATAATAGTCCTTTGATGGAGTTGCAGTTCTCTGGAGCTGCTATTTTTTGCAATCATAATAAACATTGAATGATTGAATGCATTATTTCACTGATACGGTGTGAGCAAATAATTCACTTTACAATAAAATAAAATAGAATAAAATAAATAATTAAAAAAAAAAAAAGAACAAAAGAATGCCTTAACATCTGGGCTGTATTAACAGAAGCATAGCTAGTAGACTGTGGGATGTTTTATTGGACTTTTTTGGCACTTGTCAGTACCAGTTCTGGAATACTGTGTCCAGTTTCAAGTTCAGATGAAGAAAAATGTTAATAAAATGAAATACGTTCAGTGAGGGACTTACAAGCTCTGGGAGAGGCTGAAGGACCAGGGTTTGTTCAGCCTGAGGAAGAAATGGCTTCAATGGAAGTTATTGAAAAAGCAGGTCCAAGCTCTCTAGAGCAGGAAAAAGAAAGAAAAAAAGTAATAATTTGAATGAAGTAGGTTCAATTTGAATGTAAGAGGAAAAAAAAATTGCAAGTAGAGCGCAATCAGGTAATAGGAGAGGTGGTGCAGACAGGTGCAATCTCCAACCTTGGAGGTTTGCAAAATGTGAGTGAGTTCCAGGGCAACTTGGTCTGAATTCATGATTGACCCTAATTTATCACGAAGTTGGACTATAAACCTCCAGAGGACCCTTCCTGAGTGAGCTACTTTATAATCATAGGATAGATTTAGTGTTTAATCTTTCTTTCTTTCTTTCTTTCTTTCTTTCTTTCTTTCTTTCTTTCTTTCTTTCTTTCTTTCTTTCTTTCTTTCCTCCTTCCTTCCTTCCATCCTTCCTTCCTTCCATCCTTCCTTCCTTCCTTCCTTCCTTCCTTCCTTCCTTTCAAAATGCAGCAACAACAAAAGAGGACTTCGATACATGTCCTGAATACGTAGAGAGGATTGCAACTTGATGAGCTGATAGAAATGATGATATCAGTCCTTGCAGGAATCTCAGCCCTGGTGTTGCATCAAGCTGTGCTTCAGGAAAGTTGCTGCCACCTGATTTGCTGGGGGTTACAATAGGAACAAGGCTGATGGCTCCATTTATTTTCCACTACTTTTCTTCCTCTCGATAATTGTAGTTTTCTGGTTGCTGCAACAGCAGGAGAAGATCTTTACTAACATTTATTTATTTGTTTGTTTGTTTGCTTGTTTATTTATTTATATATCTATTTATTTTTCCTTTCCTGAAATGGACTTGATAATTCTGCAAAGCACACAACTTTAACTGAGATTGTATTCTGAGATTGGGCTTTATCCATAACCATATTTATATATAGATATTCAATATGAGCTCTTAATAACATGATTTTGATAGATAAACATCATGGTATAGTCATTTACACATATGTAGCAACTGCGTCTTCTATATATTAGACTGAGAAGGAATACAGTGCAGTATTGAATTCTTATTATTCTTTTATTGTTATGCCCACATCTAACCTCTGCTACAATTACTGCTGGTAACATTTGTATTGTTACATAATTGTTGTTTTTCTATTGGGTAATCCCATTTGTCTTTCCTTATTTGGGAGTTTTTGCCCATCCACTTTTGTTGTTGGTTGAACTGCTCATTATCAGTTTATTCTCTTTTCCAAATGTAAGTCTGTATCCCAATTTCTTATAAAGAATTCCATAAATTACTTGGTATTTTGTGTTCCCTAATATTTATTTTGTTTGGTTATCTCCTTTTCAAATCTCAGCTGGATTAAACCTAGGAGCAAGATACAACGTTCTTTGGTTTCACAATTAATTCATTCTCCTTGAGCGCATCACAGTGAATGATGCTCCCCAAGAATATCATTCCATGTCTTAAGTCCTAACAAATGTCAAATTTCAGAGATTCTGAAAAGGAGAGTTTCTTAGGGGTGTTTCTTATACCACTCAATAACAGCATAAGAAATATGATATAATCTAAGGTAAGATAGACCCCTCCACTTTCTGCTAGTCTGATTTCCAGTTTTGCAGACTTCATGGAAACATTTAATCTATATGAAACACACTTGAAAGACGGGTCCTTAGGTATAAATATACAGTCATTGCTGGATACTGATAAAAGCAGTTTCTATTTACTATCTGTAGACTGCTGATCTTAGTGAATTTGATGATGCAGTTGCTCTATTAAAAAGGAGAAAAAGAAAGTACTGAAAAAATAGCAATTAGTAGTTTACAAATAAAGCAATAACATATTTATGAATAAAATATATTCATTTAAATTAATGAAATATAAATAATTGGAATAAAAAAGGGAAAAAAAAAGAGGGATTTGCCCCTATGTGCATATTTCCCAAATAAAGTTCATTGCTGGTAAAACATATGTGGTAGTAATAACTATTTTAAAACTCATGTCTCTTAAATGGTTTCTTGTACCTATTTGCCTTTTCCTTCTTTCATTTTCTCCCTTCCTTCCTTCCTTCCTTCCTTTCTTTCTTTCTTTCTTTCTTTTTCTTTCTTTCTCTTTCTTTCTTTCTTTCTTTCTTTCTTTCTTTCTTTCTTTCTTTCTTTCTTTCTTTCTTTTTCTTTTTCTTTCTTTCTTTCTTTCTTTCTTTCTTTCTTTCTTTCCTTCCTTCCTTCCTTCCTTCCTTCCTTCCTTCCTTCCTTCCTTCCTTCTTTCTTTCTTTCTTTCTCTTCCTTCCTTCCTTCCTTCCTTCCTTCCTTAGTGCCAAAATATCTAAGCAGCACACATTCCTGACAATAGTTACTCCTTCAAAACCCTTGAAATAAATCAGAGCTATTACTCTCGTTTTACAAGAGGGGTTCTGAGTGACAGAGAAGTATAGGGACTTGCCACAGTTTATTAACAGGCCATGGATGAACAAGCAGCTGAACCCAGTTTCCTAAGGAATACCAGTGCTTAACAGAGAAAAAGAACAACAGTTCTTTGAACCCTGAAAGAGTCCTTTGTAATAAGATGGCATGCTACAGTAATTCATCATGTTGGAGCTGTGCTGATGAGCAGTCATTTACTGATGTTGAATAGCCAGCCTATAGCACTTGTCAGCGTGCTGCACTGCCTTCAGAGACTCAAAGGTCAGGCTGCAATCTACATTTCCCATTCCTCATCTGAACAGGGATGCAGTTCTGTTATGAAATGAAAATTCAGTCTCTGGATGAAGTGAGCCTTTCAGGTCACTGTCCAAAAATTCCTTTAATCTGAATAAAGAATGATATGGATTCCTGTAAGATAGTTTCCATGATATTGTTAAAAGGATAATTCAACACTACGGAGAGACTTCATAATGAAAGAAGGTATATAATTATTTTCATTTTAGAAAATTTCTGTTTTTCTTTTTTCCTACCTGGATATAATGTGTAGTTGCAAAATATTACTGGCACTATTCTAGTCATGTCTGTTGTGTCATTTATTTGCAGAAAATATCTTCCTGACTTTCAAATTCTCTGTCATGACGATGGTTTTATTATCTTGGCTCCTTTAATCTCTCTGCATACTAGTTACTGGTTATTGGCATCTAGTGCAGAATTATAACAAAAGCAGAGTTACAATAAGGAACTGGAGTTCCCCAAGGCCTACTGCATCTCCTTTTCTACTTTCTGCCTGCAAATATAACGTTACATTTAATCTAAGTCAGAGTCTAAGTCAGAGGTCAGAACTTTTTTTTTTTTTTTTTTTTTTTTTTTTTTTTTTTTTTTTTTTTTTTTTTTCCCAGAGATATTGGCCTACATTTTCTGCATTTTGCTGGGAGTCCTCCCATTGCTCCATTCTGCTACTACACATTCCTATCTAGGGATGCAACTGAAAAATTGCCTAGTATAGGTATGCACCTAGTTGGCATAAAGGAGTTGTGGTGTTTTTTAGTCCCAATGTCCCCCACAATCAATATTGGGGTATGAAAATATATGATTTCTTTTGTGACAACAATTTTGCCCATCCTCCAGCCTGCCCTGAGTGTATTTCTGCAGAACGTAATGCAGACCAACATAACTACACCATTCACTGAATACAGTGTATACTAAAATATTCTGTGCAAATTAACTCATTCCACGGTGGCTCATTTGTGAACAGATGCTAAGTTATTCATCCATGGGTTGCATTTTTCCCTCCAGGGTATTTCCTGATGGTTTATGCATATTTGCCAGGACAATGCCACCTGCTTTCCTAGTATCCAGAGGGTACATGTAGGTATAGAGACACCTTACTCTCCTGCCTGCTCCAAGCAGAATAATTATATTTTGAATATTTAGTATTACTTTTGTATCTGTGTACCTCCTTAAAGTTGCCACAGATGCTCCAGAGAAAGGATTATGATGTTTAAGAAAGGATTAATGGAACTAAATTTGAAATATTGCAGTTAACTGTAGACCTCTTTGTTTTGCTTCTGTCCAAAGGTAGTAAATGAAAGTAATCTTTAACTGTTTTCACATCATGGAATCAATGGGAGTAGAGTAAGAAGCCACTTTATAGTAGCAGTTCCCAATTCCTTTACACTGTTATTCATATCATTATAGGATATGGAAGAGAAGATAGTGCATTTATTTTTATTTATTTATTTTTCTAGAGGGAAGGTGAAAGAATGATTCCTGGAAAACAGTAGGAGTTCCAGTTAAGGACTGTGTGCTAACAAATGCTAGACTGGAATACAGGTCTAGCATTGATACCTACTTACATTGTTGAAGTACCTATATGTTTTCAATCTAATGCTAGAAAGATACAAGAGTTTGCTGACTTGCATTTCCCTTTTCCATCATACAAATAAGTGTTATTCAGAAAGCAGCTGGCAATAATGGGCCTTGCCTTGCAGCTTTCCTGTACATTTGGTATGTTTAACCTTTAAGTTTAAAGGAAAAACAAACACAAAACAAAACAAAAAACAAACAAACAAACAAAAAAAAAAAACAGCATTTTTAGGCTCATTATGAACCATTCAAGAAATAAAAATATAAGAAAGGAAACAGCAGATAGCTAGGAGTCTAGAGTTTGGAATTTGATCTAGTGATTTTAAGGAGGAACAAAGCTGCTAGTTATAATGAGACCAATCTTTTGGGAGATGACAAGAAATAATAATATTATTTTACATTGTCCCCTTTAGAGTGGTGTTGTGGTTCAACCCCAACAGGCAGCTAAGTACTGCACAGCCACTCATTCACACTCCCCAGGTTAGGTGGGGGAGAGAACTGGAAAAGTAAAAGTGAAAGAACTTACGGGTTGAGAAAAGGACAGTTTACTAACTAAAGCAAAAGCTGTGCATGCAAGCAAAGCAAAACAAGGAATTTGCTACTTTCCATCAACAGGCAGGTGCTCAGCCACGTCCAGAAAAGTAGGGCTCATCACATATAATTGTTTTTTGGGAATACAAATGACATCACTGAAAGTGTGTGTTGTGTCCCCCGACTTCCCACCTTCCTCCTTCTTTCACCCAGCTTTTATTGCTGAGCATGGCATCCCTTTGTCCCTATGGGACATCCCTTTGGCCAGCCTGTCTGGTTCTGTCCCCTCCCAGCTCCTGGGGCACCCCCAGCCTCCTCACTGGCAGGACAGCATGACGAGCTGAAAGGGCCTAGGCTCTGTGTGAGCACTGCTCTGCAAAAACTAAAACATTGATGTGTTATCACCACTTCTTTTTTCATCAAAAATACAAAACACAGCTTCATATGAGCCTCTGTGAAGAAAATTAACTCTGTCCCAGCTAAAACCATGGCAACAGGATAGTGAGAGTGGGCGATAACAGTTTACTCAACTATATAGCTTGTTTTGTGTACCAAGATAAGCATTTTCCATTGTGTAAGGATGTAGTTTCTACTTCTGCTATCTTTCAGGATAACTGTCCCCAAAGGTCCTGAGAATCTATCTTCTTCAACAGACTATGTATATTGATGGAGTTCTCTGTATTGCTCTGCTATAGATTCTATATTTTTAGTCTTTGGTGCGAATGTGAAGTGAAATCAGAAAAAAAGGTATGGAAGTGTGACTGTTAGTGGATCCATTGTAATGACAAGCCCTGCTATTTCAGAGGTAATCTGGTAAGATTAGGTAAATTCTTGCTCTGCTTCTACTTACATCTCATATGTGATTTGCTTACATGAGTTATTCAAAAGAACATGACTGTCGTTGCTAACTTTTTGTTAAGTTGTGAAGAATTTCTTGTCTCTGTTTCCATACAGTGGAAACTGTAATGTTGCAATATGAAAATTTCCTGATGATAATACCCTCGGTGGCAGTATTAAAAGTTTCTGTCTTTAGCTAGGAAAATCACTTTCTCTGCAAAGAAGTACTGTCCAAACACAAACTGGAATTATCCATCACTGGATAGGACCCTTGTTATCTTAATCAAATGAGAAATCAATGGTATCTGGAGACCATCCACAGAAGCTGGTTCCATTAACTGTGAATTATAATGAGCAAAAAGGTTTAAGTAACAGAATGGAACTTTCTGAAATTCAGCTGTGTCCTCTTGTTTTCTTCATGCTGATTTAGCTGTGGAAAGTTATGACAGCAGAGAGATAGTAAAGACTCCCTCGCCCTTTTTCTCATTTCTTACTTATTTATTATTTTATTAACAAGGTTATTTCTCCCTATCTCTCCTTGCTGAGGTTTTGTTCACCTGCTTTCTTTTTTTTAAGGCCCTGAGTAATGCACGTGCCAACATTTTCAAAAGTCAAGCCTGTAGCGTTTTACCCACTTTTGAAAGGAGCACAATATCTACCAAAAGAATCTCAGACACTACCTGCATATTTGTGAAATCAAACATCACTCTACATTTGAAGATAATAAAAGTTTATATCATTGAATATTGTCTCCTTAGATGGTTGCTTTACTACTGGTAGTTGCTTCTCACACATCAGATATGACAGATGAAAGATGAAGGTGTCAGTAGAATTGTTCTTCAAAGGAAAACTGGCAACTGAGATAAACCATGACTGAGCAAACTAGACAATATCCCTTATCCTTTTCCACTTAATTCAGGATTAAGGCACCAAACAAATATTTTTCATGTATTTTGCTATTGCTTTCAAAGCAGAATATTTTCCCTTCTCTTGTGAATTTGGTGTTTTTGAAAAATGCGAAAGCAAAGCACAGGAAACAGTGTTTTCCCTTTAGCTCTTATTGTTACAATATGTTTTATTGGTTATTTTTTAACAAGTAGCATTGAAGAGTTTTAAATCAAGAAGAATGTCTTGGTGACTACAGCAAACTCACCTCTCTGCCAGAGGGAGAAATAGCATTTCATCAAATACTTTCTCATGGATTTAGGGTATCTCTCACATTCTTGTCCCTCTTCAGCTGGTGATGAAGTGATACACCCACAGAGATGAAGTAGCTGGAGATATTTGTCTCTAAGCAATTAGAACCAGCTAAAAAAGATAACAGAGGGAGAAGAAAGATTTGAAAGCTGTTTTCTGTTTCTGCTTCCTTGAACATGAAGGTCTATATTCCTCTTCTCCACAGCTTCGTTTGTTTCCCAAACCGAGGAAAAGCAATTAAAAAGATGGAGATGTAAAAATGTTTTGCTGACATATTTGCATGGTGCATTTCACAAAAACATTCAAATTTTCCCTCCCCTATGTAACATTCTGCCATATTTATCCTCTTTTCAGCTAACACTTGATAATATTAGATTTTTATTATTATTATTTTTTCTAAAAACATAGTGAATATTTTAGGAGAGGTAAATTAAGAAAAATAATTGCTATTTATAATTTCATGTTGTTTAAGCATAAGTTAATTAATTAGATCTTACAGTGTTTAATCCTTCCATAAGCGTGAAAGCATCCACTGATGATTAATTGCATCTCATAAACATTCACTTGTAGGTCTGAGTTAAAATGTCAGAGAACACAGTAAATATTTGTGAGTTTACTTTTTTTGAACATATATTCAATGCTTCTACAGGAGCAACCAGAAGTCAAAAATAAAATAAAATAAAATAAAATAAAATAAAATAAAATAAAACTATATATATTTAGAAATCTTTCAGAATATTTTTCTGCTTATAACCTTGTTAAATGGCATATTGAAAGTCTTTTACCTTTGGAATGTCTTCCAACTCTATGATCTACAAATTACTGACTAAAGGTAGGCTCATTTTTACATTTTAATGTAGTAGTGGCAGCAGACTGACACAATTGTAACTCTTTCACTTTAAGATAACATATGGAATTGCTCAGATAAACTTCCTCCCTGTGCTGTTGTGGATCTAATCCTTCATGAACACCTCCAGGGGTGAGAGAATAGCCATTTATGTATACATTCGGTTCTTAGACAAGCAATCTCCCCTAAGGTAATGGATTTTACTGCATGAACGCCATAATGTCTGAATTTAGCTGAGGTAACAAAAGTTTATTTATTAGTAGGCATAAGACAAAAGAATAACTTTTACTGAGTTTAGTGATTTTACTGAGTAGTGAAAAGTAGTGAACACTACTCAAGAACAAAGCTGTTAGCTTAGCACAAAAAAGTTCATTTTTTCCTTTTAGAATTAGCAAGCAGTATTTCTCAACCTTTTTTGTTCAGTATGTGCTAGTGAAAATGTAAGGTTTATACCCTACCTGTAAATGGCTAGCTGTACACCACTTTGTCTTATTTGTTCTGGTGAAAAAAACACTATCCTTCTGACAGTGTTACACATGAATCAATGACAATACATTGGTACGGCAACAGTGATAAAGGTCTGTCTATGGCCATGCTTTCTTTACACACAGTGAATCAAAATATATTTGTGGTTAGAGTTTGTAAATATTGTAATAGTGTCTGGTGATATGATAAAAGTGCAGAAACTGTAGCAGTCCTCCTCATGTCACAACATAAAATTGTGTGAAAGGTAACAGTTAAAGGTCTGATTCTTTTTGTTTGTTTGTTTGTTTTGTTTTGTTTTGTTTGCAATAGCATTTTTACACTCTCATTGGTTTCAGAGATTAAAAGTTACAAAGAAAAAAAAATCATTGGAGGCTAAAATTGTAATTACAAAAATAGCAAATGTAATTATCTTACAGTATGCATTTTCTTGTAAGAAAGTACAAACTATTGAAGTGTACACTAATTTATATATATGCTTGCAATAAAGTTTTCAAGAAAACTGGACATTAGGCATGATTATATTGGTTTATGGATGAAAACAATTTTTCATATCGGAGTGAAAATTCAGTTGTCTAAAAGCTTAGTAGTTTCTCTAGAAAAAGCTCTAATGCTTCTTATACTTCTCTGCCATTCATTGATAGTGATTTGCCTTTTACCTATTGTTAGATCTACTCCTAAAAAGAGAATCGAATTGTTATATGGAATGATTATAACCCCAAATGAGAAAAAAAATATTTAATATTTATATGGCTTTCTTATTCTCTTTAATTACAGGCAACATGGAAGGGTACAGTAAATGCTTGAGTGACTAGTACTGAAAATTTGGGATCAGACTTCTCGTCATGAACAAGCTGTGATATCACAGGTCACAATGATTTAGAATATCATAGTTTCATTGTGAATTGACTTATACGTGGACAGTCAGACCTCTGTTCCTTAACAGAGGATTCCTGTAGCAAAGCACAACCGCCTTTATATACTGGTTTTGGTTGAGATACAGTTAATTTCATCATAGCAGCCTATATGATGTTACGTTTTGGATTTGTGACCAAAAGAGTACTGATAACACACCAGTCAGTGGTTTAGCTTCTACTGCACAGTGTCAAGGACTTATGTTTTTCCCACTCTGACCTCAGCAAGTGGGCAAAAGGTTGTGAGGAGCACATGTCAGACAGCTGACCCAAACTGACCAAATACTATGTCATGCCCCACAACAAACAGGGAGGGGGCATGTTTTCTAGGGTTTACCTTTTCTCAGGGATTAGCTAGGTGCCAGTTGGCTTGAGGTGAGCTACTGCTTTTTATATCAATTGTTTTTCTTTGCTTAGTTTTCTTTGTTTAGATAAAAACCTATTAAACAGTTTTTATCTCAAACTACAGATTTTTTTTCTGATTCTCTCCCCTGGGGAGTGAGTGAGCTGTTGTGTGGTGTTTAGCTTCTGAGGTTAACCCTTAACACCCAGCCCAAAATGCAACATACTGATCGCCCTGGAAAGCAGGATTCATGGTGAAGACAGTACATTTACAAAACATTGTTACGTGAACGTTTCTGAAAACAAGATGTCTGTAATCAAGAATGCTGTCAGAAAACAGGGATGATGTCATAATGTCTTACATGCTATTACAATATTTTGGAGCATACAATCAGCATAAAACATGCTTATAGTCTCTGTTGTCATTCTTAAGTTCAGGGAACAGTCTCCAGACAGAGCTTTCACATCTGTGCTACACATTTTACTGCCTTGTTTCCAAGGAACATTTGTAAAGAGGGAGACAAATATTGTCTGTCTTTTCATACTACTTGCAATCATTGACAATAGAAGCTCAACAAGGTCTCTTCTGACACTGTTAGTTTGCTTAATAAACAAAACTTGCTCTTGCAGATTTCATTTAATAAAATGGTTGTGAAAAAATGTGGAAGAAATAGTTATTTTCTGAGTTTTAAGTTGGGATCCAGTGCGTGTAATGAGTAGAAATGAAAATGAAGCAAATGAGAAAAACATGCTTTTACATCTGGTCTGAATACAATGCAAAGTGTTTGATGGGTATTGCAAGCGATATCATTAAATCTATTGGTTCCTTTCAAATTGGGAACCATCACTGTAAAATAATCTATGATTAATTAGCTTTTTTATTTTCTAAGTGACTAAAATACCTTAAGTGAGTAAATGATGAATAGTGAAAAACATATCCTGGCTGAGGTTCTGGTCTCCATGTGGATGCTCAAAGTTTCTTTGAGAATGAAAGCCTGTTCATGCAAACCTCTATAAACAGAGAATGGGAATGAATAGGAGTATATCTGTCTGAGAAAATCTTCATGAGCACTGACTTTGTTCCATGTGGAAGTTGCAGACTTTCCAACTTCCCAGTTGCAGATTTGTATAAAATATAAAATATAAAATACAAAACTAACTGTACCTAGCAAAATATGACCTTTATCGAAAGTGTTGTTGTTCTTTAAATATAATGCTATATCAAGAATTTTATGTGATAAAATACTCATTTCTGTAGGCCTGAGTTACAGCTTAAACTGTAGCTGAACACAAAGGTTTTCACTTGAAGACTGAAAAGATCTTACTGATGTTTAGATCTAGTTATGCTGAAAACTAACAGTTTAAGTTTCAGCTCTTTAACATGGCTGCACCTTTACTGATAATGATGCATTTAATAGATGCATGGAAATACTAGCAGGAAGATATAACAGGTGAGTCATTTGGAAGAGTTTTGTACCTCTTAGACTACTTCTGAGGTATGCATAGGAATTGTGCAAAAAACAACCACTTTGCATACAATAGTTCATTTTTATGTATTAGCAAAAATAGGTTTTCCATTTTATCCTTCCTCATGAGATTTCCTAGTGCCACAGAAATCTGCTGGTTTACTAATCAGCCTTTTCATTATATCTGAAGTACAGTAAAGCCGTAATGAACAAGCTAAAAAGTAGTCTACATTTTACAAGCCTGCACATAATAAAATGTGTGCAAAGAAGTGAGGATCTCTAGTACTCAGTAAAGATTTAGTAGCATGGACCTCAAATTTGCAAAACAACACCAGATCTTGTACCTCAGCTAGCATACTTGAAGTTATCTTAGGTATTTTTCTGCAGGGACATGTTGTTGGCAGGAGTGTGTTGTGCTCAAGATTCACTGAAAAAAAAAACGGTGTGAAACCTGGTGAATTTGGAATGCCATTCCAAAAAAAAATGGAACTTTCAATTTTTATTTATGTATTTATCTATTTATTTACTGTAGACCACTAAGAAATTTTTAAGGGATTTTATGAACTTCCATTACTTTTTTTTTTTTTTTTAAATCATCACTTAACTTACATACTGATTAAACATATTCCATGTCTTTCTAAATTGTTCTTAATTACAAAAGCTGTTTCCATAGTTACAATTTATGTGCTCATTTCATAGTAGACTTCTTTTCACTTATTCAGTTTATTCCATTTATCTACCTTATTTGTTATTTGAACTACATATAAACTTCAGGGCTGCTTATCACTTACAGCTTTTAGAAATGAAAAAAATGTATTAAGACAGAGATAAAACATGTTTAGTATGCAGCTAGCTCAATTACCAGGGAATATCATTTAGACTTCTCTCTTTAATAGAGATACAGGCCTTTGAAGAGAGTCTATAAGAAAATAAGCCAAAGAATCAATTAGATTCTCCTAGAATTCAATAAAATACAATAAGCACCATTTAAAATGTGTAATAATTTTTAACTAACAACCATAATTTTTACTAGGTTTGCAAAATACAGATAAGTCTTGGAGACATTTAAAATACTTCTAAACAATTGTAATGCTTAAAGAAGTCCATTAATATTTTAATTAAAGTTGCAAAATATTGTTCATTTCTCTTTATTATGCGTATTTCTTTACAAAGGGCAGACTTTATGGCTGTTACTTTGTTCCGTATATCACTTCAGATCCATTTCATGCCTCAGGTGTATAATTAAGTCACTTGTGCTAGTCTTCCCTGAAATAGTGAACTGCACATACCATGGATTTGTTTTTCTTCCTTGTAACAGAGATGACCTAATGGACTTTTTAAAACTACAGAATAAATTATGTGGAGGGTATTCTGGTCCTTGGAATTCAATACACACACACACATAAGTATCAGTTATACAATGTATCATACATGTGTTTTGTCACATGCTATTGGAAATGCCACTTGAGTTCTTTCCATTAAGTGATCATCTTCAGAAGTAGCAATTAAAAGTGAAATATTTCCCCTTCAGAGCTCTCACATAGAAAAGCTCCCACCCTTTTAGTGTAAAGTCACTGCTTCATTTCTTCTTTTCCCACTTGAATTGAAATGTACAATAACTTATAATCTGAGAAAAAAAACATTAGCACTTTATGCACTTTTATGCTCCCTCCTCCCCCCCCCCCCCCCCCCCCCCCCCAACTATCTATAGACCTGTTTTCATAAGTCCAGTGTCACACCAACATTTCCTTCAGGGCTACTGCTCAGCGTGTGATTTTTGGTGTCAATAAACATCATCCATAGATATGTTTTTTCTTTGCCCTATTGAGGGTGAAGGGACCCAAAGGTGTTGTTCATGTCCTGGGCACGTCACAGGAACCAACCTAAACCCTTTCACTTTCTTCCAACTTGACAGGTTTGAGTCTTTGAGATGCTTATCTATATCAGTAGCAAGTACCTACTACTCTATGGGCTCTTTTGGAGTTATATGCTCTAGAAATAAGGGAGACGATTTCTTCCTCTGCTGTCATATAATAGGGTAAAATTCTAATGTTGAGACCTAAGTTCTTTTTATACAGTATTCTCATCTGGGCAGTGTTAAAGAAGCACCCATTTTTAGAAGAGTGTTGGATATGAGAATGAACTGTATATGTGCAACAGTTTCAGCATGATGAAGGCACATCAGAGTAATTGGTCAGAGGTATATTAGTTTGTATATTTGCAGTGAGTGAATGCTTGATATGCATTGGAATTGCTAGGAAGGTACAGAGTAATAACCTACATACACTGTAGATATGGTGCATTCTTTGAACATGTTACATGTACAGTGTAGCTGGAACATCTTGGAACGTCTTTTCACTTTGAATGTGTGTAAGCTTTGTGTGTGTTGGTGAAGTTATCACAAACAGACCAATGAAAACTTTAGCACAATAAAAGACACAACTGGCAAAATAACAAAAACAAAAACAAACAAAAATCATCAAACAGACACCCTTAGAATAAATAGTATATTGACCTTAAAAAAATAGCATTGCAAGTTTCTAAAAATTATTTTTCCCTGTTCACTTTTCAGCATTCATACAGTTAGGATTGTGTTATTCAGACTGGTTTTGGAAGACTGTAGTAGAAAACTATTCTACCACTATGGCAAAAGAATCTCAGTGAAACCATACAGCAACAATTAGAGAAAAGATACCTGAAAAATGGGCTGTATCTGCAAAATTCTTTAGGATGTCTTGAAGTGTGAAGCCTATTGACACTTACTAGAAATGACCTGGCAGCTCACTTGTGAATAACACATTTATTCTAAGGCTGTGTGTAAAATCTTGCTTCATCCTCATTGTTACAGAGTCACTGAAAAACGGATTTAAGGTTATTTACTTTCTGAGTTTGTATACATTAAATTCAGCTTTTCGCACTCCCTGTTGTTCTATAGTACAATGCTGAACTAGTCAAGAATGGTGTGAAAAATAGAAGTGGCAAACTTTTAACAGTTCTCAGCCATTGTTAAATTATAGTTTATCATCAATCTCATACTTGACTAAAAGTAAACTTTGAAAACAATTTCTCACCATCCGTTATCTTAGTTTAAAAGTGGTATTTTTAGTAGACAGTTTTACTTGTCTCCTGAATACAAAAAGAAGTTGTTGCTACACTTTTATAAATACACTGCTTAGATAAAGTGCTGAAATGAGTTATATCCTCCAGTATACCTGAAGGATGATACTAAGGGTGTCTTCGGTTCCACAGCTTAAGGAGAAGATTCTATTTTTCACTGTTACTGCTCAGCCATTTAGTGGGGAGCTCCTGTGTCTTGAGACTTAGTCTTTAGGGAAGATGTAGACTGAACCTTTACCTTTAAAAAATTGACAAAAATTTGTAGTTCCAAGTCAAACCTAGGCATAGTTAGACTGTCCTCAAGATGGATCTGGAATTGAGATGCTAAATTATTTTTCATGGAATGAGGTGACTGCCCAAGTTCAAAAGGTTTTCACTACGCACTGTAGACATAGCCATTATGCTGTTGTCTAAACTGTTTTGGTTTCCAACATAGTAACAATACTTATACTTCATTTTCTTCTTTATTCAGGCAGTCATCTATGCCACATTTATGTTTTTTTTTTTTTTTTTTTTTCACTTTTTGGAGTACCTGGATTTTGCTTTAGGATATACCAATGTCAAAAAATACAGGAAAATCTTTATTTGAGGAGATAAGGGGAGATGGTCAATTTTATACAAGATGTGCCAAAAGCAATGAACAAAAATAGTGCATGCATATTTTGTTGTCACAGCATCAATGGCATTCTCAGAATTGCATGTTTGTTACCATATAGTGATTTTGTGTCAAATGTGAGACAGCTAATCTGATTTTTTTAAGTCAAATGAGGAATTCTCATTGATTATGATGGTCTTTAAATGGCTTACATGTCCGACTATACTTGTGATTAAGTCACAATAGGCCCATCTCCCTTTTCTTGAGCTCTGAAAAAGAAGGTAGAGCAGGTTTCTCCAAGGTACAAAAACAATTTAGAATTGTCTATACTGTAAAAAAAAAAAAAAAAAAAAAAAGAAAAAAAAGAGGCAAAATAGATAAGTTTCCAAACTAAAGCTTTGCAGTTATCTTTCACCTTCCTTTAAGAGTATATAAGCTTATAGAATTACATCTGAGGTTAAATTTACATTTCTTCCTCCCTGAGCTTTAACTTCCAAATTCATTTTTTGTATATTTTCAGTGTTTGAAAGACATATTGACTAGGCCGTGGAATAAAATTTAAGCAGCACCCTATACACTTTATCTTTTCTAAATGTAGGTGACTCTGCATAATACAGTGGCTCTCTAAATCACCCTTCAACTTTCTTTTCTGTATATATTAATAAAATTATCTTCTGCTCTCCACGGGTTCATATAATGGTGAGTGGTACACATGTTATGGAGTATGCCAGTGGGTCACAGATTATTTATTTTGCTTAAATCATGTTTGCACATTTCCTTCTATTGACTTCCTATGAGGCTCTTTGATTGGCAGAATGCAAGCTGTATGAATCAAATGGTTCCTTAAATTAAGATAACCTAAGGAAAGATAATCTATCAAATGGATTATTCACTTTAAATCCATCAGAACTTAAACAGCTGAAGAATACTCTTCAGCTGACTTTAGTACTGTTCTAAAAAGCCTTGGATTTGATACTGATTTCCATGCACAATAATGAACTATAGTTCTTTTATTTATTTATTTTCCCCTGATTCAGAGTCAAAATTTTGAATGTTTCTTGTGCAATATACATTTATTAAGGGAGGATCTAACAGCTTGAAATATTTAGATTGGATCTATAAATTGCGAGCTTTCCACCTTCTTTTTCACTACTGTTTTTACGTACATGTAGAATGTCTGGATATTTAAATGGTATAATAAACCTGAAGAGGAGACTGGACTAGAAAAAGTAGCAATAGCATTTTCTAAATGTAATACAGTACATGATACTGTATTTAGTATGGCTAGCAAATGAAATCCTTGCTCAGCCTAGCAAAAGATACCAAAAAGCTCTTCCAAATACACCTGGAAATGACTTATTTGTTTAAAAATTTGTTTATTTACTGTCTAATACAATGGATTGTTACTATTTATCTGTTTTATAGGAAAACACTAAGCATTTCTGTTGTGAAGCAAGAGTCCAGTAAATGAGCTTCACTATAAGTCTGGGACAACCAAATAGTCATCTCCTCATGAAACACACAATCCATACTTAAGCAAAAAGTTTTATTTGGTAGTTAGCAAGGAAAAAGTGGAATATTTGTTCTTAAAATATAAATAAGATGTAAAGGGAATCAAAGGTTATTCCTTGCTCATTTGAAAGCAGGATTTTGCTTCTCTAGATGTTTGAGTGTTTATTGCTTCAACCCCTTTATACACATGGATAGATATAAAATTTCACTCTCTTCTCCAGTCAATGGTTGATTTCATCAGGAGCAGAATTAGAACAATGTATAGAACTTCTGAAAATCTCAGCTTCAAAGTGTGCCACTAAAGACTATGGCAGGTTTCTTATTTAGTCAAGCTTTGGGTCAGGTTTAATTAGAGAGTCACAAAGATAGATAATCTATCCTTCAAGAAAGTTCCATCTCTCTTGTGTCACATACATCACACTTCCTTGACAGATGTCACCCCTCTTATACAACCTGTCTCCTTCTTTCCACCTCACACATTGTCCTCTGTCTTCTGCCACCAATTATCCCCCCTCCTGACCCATTCATTTCTAGGCTTGCTGGTTGCAGCTGTTGCACCATCCAGCTCTTACAGTTCACCAGTTTCATCCCTTCTTTCTCTAGTTACTTGAATGAGTTTCCTCTAAACCAACCTGAGTTCTGATTAAGGGGCGCTTATTTAATGCGTCGTAATTTCAGCTCCAGTGTGGTCCTCAAAAGGCACTGCAAAAGTAATGCTACATGCCTGCTTCCTGTCCTGTCCTGGAATGTATGGGGTCACATGATTCATTCAATAGACCTCTTGGACTATTCTATCATCTGGAAAAACAGAACAAGCCCAGCAAAAGGGAGTTTTCAGTAATTCTTGGTTTATGAGCTCCAGAAAGTCTCTAGAGTTTTGAAATCTACTTTTTTAAATAAATATTTTTGATTTCAGATGAATTCACATTCAAAGGCTACCCTTCAGTTCCAAAGCCAAAGATCAGATTTTTTTTCCAACAGAATTCAGCAGAGTTCTTTCAGTATTTGGCAAACTCCGTCCCCCTCCTCCCCAACTTGTTCTGAAAACAGACATGAATTCTGACAGACTGCTAACAAAGATGAATGCTTTTCATTTCTTCCAATATCTAAAAACAACAAAAAAAAATTGATTATATGAACAGGATGACTGAAGTCTGGTAAAGTCATTAGCAAATGAAAACAAAACTCTGTAACTAAAAGTCTTAGACAATGCTAATAGTTCAGTGATTCGGCTGTGAAATTATTATTCTACCGCTCTTGGAAATATATTTGGACTCCTTTTTGAAAATCTATACAATGACAGCTATTTTATAGCCACATCACATTTTCTAACCTTCTCTTATGATATTTTTTTATTTCTTCCCAAGAATAAAAGCACTTGTTCTTTGTCCAATTCTATCAGTTCAAATTATATAAAAAGGAAATTCATGTCAATAAGTTGATGTATTGCACAATACCATGCTTCTGCATGGTATTCTGCATCATAAACACTTTTCTGGTAACAGACACTCGACAGTCTTACTATGCTACCTGTTAAGAAAAAAAGTGGCAGGTTGATTTAACTGGCTACGATTGAAGGTGAAATATTACTTTAAGAGGCTAAAGAATTAATATACTCTTATATGAGTTGCAGTTACTAATTACAAACTGCCTTCTCTCTGTTTCAGTGGATAAAGATCAAAATAGAGACTTGGCCTCAAAGCAACTATGGTTAAAGTTCACGTCAAGGAAAGAAACTTTCTCTCTTCAAAATTTATCTGCTTCAGAGTGATGGTTGTAGCCTTCATTGCATTTAACTGCAGGTCTTTCAAATTCAGTTGACAAAACTGACATCAAATTGACAAAGAGAATACTTATTTTGAGATGGAAGGATTTTTTTTTTTTTTTTTTTTTTAATCTCCTTGGTCTTATAGGAAAGAAATACTTCATGCTAAACAATCTCATAAATTCACTTTGCCCTATTCTTCTTTTGCTATAATATTTTAAGGGAACTGACATTTAAGGAGTCGTCTTAACTGCCAGCAAAGATGGATTAGTTCAGAATGTACATTGAGCAATTCATTTATAAGGGACTGTCAGTATCACTGAAAAAAGTTGACTATAATCCAGTGAGGTTATATTCCTAGTATTAACTATATTATGATGAAGTGTCATATTCTTAGCACATTAAGTTTCAGGTATCATTCAACACAATTGTGCTTTTTCCTAACAATTATAAGGATGGTCATAGGCCTTCAAGGTATAGCTGTAGATCTTCTTAAATGTATAATGTATGGAAGAAAGAAGTGGGAATATACAGTTTGATTGAGGTTTCAGCAACTTGTCCTGTTTAGAGAAAGGATGGGTCTAGGTCAGAAAGAACAATAAGAACAAACCATGAAATGTCATACATACATAGGAAAATCTGTCTGTAGTTTTATTCTGCTATGCAAAACAGAAGTGTGACATTACTTCTACGTGAGTGGCCTGTACTGCAATTTGTGTGCTATTTGGTAAGCTTAACCCTGAAAGCTGAAATAAACAGAAATCATATTTAAAGTTTTGCCTTCTCAGGTGTATGTGAAAGTTAAAGTACAATCTTGACCACATTATACTTTTAGAACTGCCCACAATAGTCACGTAAGTCTTAAAGTATTTCATAATTTTTTTAAGATATGGAGGGATAGATGCATGAAACTATTCATTTATGTTGTTTTGACTTATCACAACAATCAAACTGTGTTAATTGACTCTATGGTCTTCACCCACACTAAATAAAACGTTTATTTAAAATCTCATGGCTCAAGTGACTAGTGAAAACTCATTAAGAAGCTTGCAACATCACCCTTTGTGAATACAGATGTTGTGAAAAATGTGTTACTTGACAGGAGGAGTTATATATTGGGTGAGGGGTAGAGATGTTTAAACTTCCTCTGACTTAGAAGCTTCCTACTCATCCTTAGAAGCTGCCATTTTTTTCCCGTGAAAATAAAAAAATTCTACTTCCCAACTTGCCTGTTGCATGACTTTTAAACTTTGTTATGGACAGCCAAAAACAGCCTGAAAGTGATCGCTTTATAACTGGCTCTTTCTTGTTGCACATCTCTTCTAATAAATATGTTGAAACTACATTAAAGTTTCCTTCTTTAGTGAAAATGACTGTTTTGTTATAACATTATTAAAGAGAAAACTCTTGCTGGAGAAAAATTACTGTTTCAGATTCTGAACAGCCAAGGAATGACACAAATGCAATAGTAAGAAGTTAATGAGGGCAATACAGAACCAAGTTCCATTGAAAAGAATTAAAGTGCTAAGCTTGCTTAATCTTGTCAACAGAATAGATGCTCTTCTTTACTATTAAATAGCTGTACTGTTTTTCAGGATGTCTCTGATGTCCTATTTTCAAGTTTTTCAGGAAAACATGCCAGGTGGGAGAGTATTTTAAACTCTTTTTGCTTAAATAATTGAAGTTAGAGGACTAGACACTTTACTGTGTGGAGTATTCTTTTCATGTTATTTGTCTTTAAGGGGGTTTATTTGGCATGCTAGGACAAACCAAGCAAGTAGCTAGTCTACAATAATGGCAAGGAGGCGTTCTTAAATGGTGAAATCCATTTAACTACTGTTTCTGGTATGTCTTTGGAATCTTCATTGTTGTATTGGTTAATTATTTCCCTTCCCCCTCCCACTGTCTTCCCTGCTCATTCATACACTTCGTGTTATTTATGATTTGCTTACAACCTGTAGTATCATTAAAAGCTATGATCTATAAAGGGAGATTGAACAGTAGGCTAAATTTTTTCACTGCAAGAAGTACAAAGTCATTTAATTACATGTTATACTTTTCCACCTAACTGTTCTGCTTTCCATACAGAAAAAGAAAAGGTTATTGAATTCTGTAATGGAATACAATTCATTACTGGCCAACAGGACACCCTATCTCCCACAGAGAAACATATTTTTTATAAATCATTGCATTTTTCAGCTGACAAAATCAGACTCTTTTTGGAATAGCATCATGCGATGCAAAAGAAAGTCTGTATTGATGATTTTTTAGGCAGTTGTGGTTTAACCCCAGTAGGTAGCCTAGAACCACCCAGCCACTCTCTCACTCTCCCCCCTCAACAAAACAGGCAGGAAATATGATGAAACAGATCATAAGTTGAGATAAGGACAGGGAAATCACTCACCAATTACCATCACAGGCAAAACACACTCAGCTTAGAGAAGCTGAATTTAATCTGTTACCAATTAATAACAGAAGAGAACAGTGAGAACTAAAAGCAAACTCAAAACGTCTTTTTCCCATCCACCTTCTTCTACCTCCTCCCCTCAAGCAGTGCAGGGGGATGGGGAATGGGGGTTATGATCAGTCCATAAAACTTCATATCTGCTGTTCCTTCCTCCTTATGCTCTTCCCCTGCTCCAGTGTGAGGTCCCTCTCATGGAATGTAGTTCTTTGCAAACTGACCCTATGTGGGCTTTCCACAGACTGCAGTTCTTCAAGAACTGTTCCATCATGGGGTTAGTACCAGGGGTGCAGTCCTACAAGAACAGACTACTCCAGCATGAGTTCCTCACAAGCTGCAACTCCCACGAGACCACCAATCCTGTGTGGGCTCCACTCCATAGGCTGGAGTTCTGGACTAGAGTATGGTCCTCCACTCTCTATGGGTTGTAGCCTCCTTCAGACCATATCCACCTGCTCCATCATGGACTCCTCCATGGGTTGTAGCATGGAAATCTGCTCCACTGTGGTACCCCAAAAACTGCAGGGGGACAGCCTGCTCCACCCTGGGCATCTCCAGAGGCAACAGGGGAACTTCTTCAGTACCTGGTGCACCTCCTCCCCATCCTTCTTCACTGACCTTAGTGTATACAGGGCTCTTTCTCTCACATTTTCTCAGTCCTCTCTCCCAGTTGACGCATGACATTTTCACCCTTTCTTAAATATGCTCTCATAGAGGTGCAACCAGCATCACTCAATGCCTCAACTTTGGCCAGCAATGTGTCCATTTTGGAGATGGCTGGAAATGGCTCTTATCTAAACACAGGGCAGCTTCTAGACTTTTCACACAGAGGCCAGTCCTGCAGTCCCCTAGCTGCCAAAACTTGCCTTATAAACCCAATACAGCAGTACACACATATTGAATGCAGCGGAGTTGGGTCTCAGAGTAAATAGAACTACTATCATCAAACTACTTCAAAATTCACCTTCAACATAGTAATGTTAAGTTGTCAGTTTATTGACACTGTCAGTTGCTTGCACAGGCTACAGAAAGGGAAGTAAAAAGTCCAGTGAAATGTGCCATCTTTTTTTTCAGTCTCAATACTGCCGAGAACTCTGGAAACACACCTGTCAACGTTAAATTATTTCTGGCAATCTGAACCTACAAAGAGCAAATATGTGCCAAGGTTCTTTCTGTCATTAAGAAATTCTCCATGCTGCTGTTGGCTGTGCAGTCTTTGACGCACCTCCCCTGACTGAAGAAAGTTCAGGAATGAGAATCAGGGTAACTGTGGTGCAGAAAGTCTGAGGTTAAATTGCCCGGGGTGTATGTTCATACAGCCATACCTAAACTACTTATAATATTTGAGCCAACTAGTTTATAGTAAATTCTGATATCTGTGCTACAAATAAAATTGCCAAGTGAGGCCATTAAGCTATGACAAGCTGCTCATTAAAGCAGGAATTTACATTAAAGACTGATGAATTTTCATGACATTCTTTTTTTTTTTTTTTTTTTTTTTTTTTTGCGATTCTACTTGGCACTGTATTTTTTCCTAGTCAGTACAGTTGAAAGCAAAGCCTAAGCTATGTGAAATATTTAAGGAAAAAAAAGTGTTGTAGAAAATTCCAAATACATATGTCACTTGCAAATTACCCTACTTTTGCTAGTCTACCTAGAGACTTTACCAGCATGCATTCAATACATGAATATAAGTAGCATTTCACTGAGTGATTTCCATTTTCCATTATTTGACAATTTATCTGTTACTGCAGAAGACATCTTTTCTGAGTAGTCCATAACCATACTGATGAAAAACTGATTCTGTTTTAAGGGGTGTTGTCCTGGTTTCAGTTAGGACAGAGTTAATTTTCCTCCTAGTAGCTGGTAGGGTGCTATGTTTTGGATTAGGATGAGAAGAGCGCTGATAACATGCTGATGTTTTAATTGTTGTAGAGCAGTGCTTACACCAAGCCAAGGACTTTTCAGCTTCTCGCTCTGTCCTGCTAGCGAGCAGGCTAGGGATGCAGCAGGAGCTGGGAGGGGACAGACCCAGGACAGCTGACCCAAACTGGCCAAAGGGGTATTCCATACCATCTGACGTCATGCTGAACAATATATAGGGGTGGCTAGCCGGGGAGTGGGGGGGCTGGCTGCTCGGAGATAGGCTGGGCATCGGTCAACGGGTGGTGAGCAATTGCATTGTGCATCACTTGTTTTGCACACATTATTATTAGTAATACTATTATTATTATTATTATTATTATTATTGTTATTATTATTTTCCTGTCTTAATAAACTGTCTTTATCTCAACTCACAGGCTTCACTTTCCCGTTTCTCTCCCCCATCCCAGAGAGGGAGGGGGGAGGGTGAGCGAACAGCTGTGTGGTGTTTGGCTGCCAGCCGGGCTAAACCACAACAGTCTTTTTGGCGCCCAACGTGGGGCCCGAAGGGTTGAGATATCGACAGATTTGACCAGAGTGTGTTAAACTAAAATTGGTATAAGTATTCGACCTGCTTAATAGTTGCTAGTCACAATGTTGATTGCCTTAATCTCAAGTCTGCTGTGCCTGTTTCCCAAATTGAGTTTTATAGCACGTTACTTTCTGTATGTGCTCCCTGTCGCGCTGTTTATCCTTTCTGGGCCCTGGTTTAAGATTGTTATGGTACTGTGTGGTGTAACGATGGCTTATGAAATGATGAGATTTCTGGTCATGACTCTAACCTGGTATTTGTACTCAGCACTGTCGTCGACTCTATACTTCGGAAACCATATCTCAGAAACTATTACCAATTACACCTATTGCCTTTTTTCACCAGGGAGTCAGTCTCTGGAGGGGACAGGGGAAGATATTTTTTCCTACCTGTTCACTCTCCCTTCCTCCTTCACCACCCTCTTATCCCCCGAGCTAGTTACGGTAGCTCTCCAAGATGTTGAATATCTTGGGATACTCAGACCAGCATGTTCTTGTTGTTATGTCTCCTGAATGCGCTTCAGGTTTTGTTTAAGGTTAAACAACTACTTAGGAATCTCATCCGGAGATCTGTCTTGAGGCGGGATAGTTGCGAGTGGCAGAGAGTGTGGGAGGATATGGGCAGGTTTCTAGAGCAGTGGGCACCTCCAGTGTTTTGGACATTCACCCCTGAACAACTGCAAAATCCTAAAAAACTGGTAGAATGCTTGAAAAAAAGGTGTCATGACTCTGGCAGTTCCAAAGTGACACAAATCACTGTGGCGTGCTGGGGTCTGGTTTGTGCCTATCGAGCTGCAATTGATGCTACTATCAACCTAGTGACAGACCCCGCAGCCGTTCCAGCTCCAGCTCCCGCAGCAGTTCCAGTTCCAGCTCCTGCAGCCGTTCCAGTTCCAGCTCCCACAGCCATTCCAGCTCCAGCTCCCGCAGCAGTTCCAGTTCCAGCTCCTGCAGCCGTTCCAGTTCCAGCTCCTGCAGCCGTTCCAGTTCCAGCTTCCGCAGCCACTCCAGCCCCTGCAGTTGCTCCAGCTCCTGCAGCCGCTCCCACTCCTGTGGCTGGGTCAGAGAAACGAACTGTAGCAGTGCAAGTTGCCCCTGCAGAGGGTATTCCAACCCCTGTGGCAGACCCTGTGGCTGGGTCGGAGAAACGAACTGTAGCAGTGCAAGTTGCCCCGGCAGAGGGTATTCCAACCCCTGTGGCAGACCCTGTGGCTGGGTCGGAGAGGCGAGCTGTAGCAGTGCAAGTTGCCCCTGTAGAAAAGGTGAAAAAATGGTATAGAGACTCAGGTCGTTTAGAACGCAGAAAGTCTTCTGCTAAGTCTGGGTGTGGAGAAGACGAGGCTGGGCCATCAAGTGTGCAGGAGGATGAAGATGAGGATGAGGATGTCAGTAAGTCAACAGTAACTACCCGAACCCTATACCAGCGTGAGCTACGAGATGTGCGAAAAGATTTTGGTCGCTGTATAGGTGAACAGCTTGTCACCTGGCTGCTCCGGTGCTGGGACACTGGAGCCAATGGTGTGGAATTAGAGGGCAGGGAAGCCAAGCGGTTGGGATCTCTTGCTAGAGACGCAAGCATTGACAAAGCAATTGGAGATGGAGCACGATCTCACAGCCTCTGGAGGTGTCTCCTGTTAGCTGTGAAGGGAAGGTATCCCTACAAGGAAGAACTTATATGTCTACCAGTCAAGTGGACCACCATGGAGAAGGGAATTCAGTACCTGAGGGAATTAGCCGTACGGGAAGTAATTTATAAGGACTTAGACAACGCACAAACATCCACAGATCCAGATGAAGTCCAGCGTACTCGACCCATATGGCGGAAGTTTGTACGGAATGCACCGTCAACATGGGCCAGCACATTGGCAATAATAACCTGGAAAAACGGTGAAGATCCCACAGTGGGTGACACGGCTAAACAACTCCGGGAGTACGAAGGAAATCTCTCGTCTTCCCTACAGGCCTGCGTCTCGGCTGTGGAGAAACTCTCTGAAGAGTTCCACCAACTTAAAGAGAATTTATCTTCCCCCCCACCTGAACAAACCAGTGGCCACCAACTAAAAGAGAATACTTTGGAGAAACTTTTTGAAGAGGTCCACCAACTTAAAGAGAATTTATGTTCCCCCCCACCTGAACGAACCAGTGGCCACCAACTAAAAGAGAATACTTTGGGGAAACTTTTTGAAGAGGTCCACCAACTTAAAGAGAGTGTATTTTCTTCCCCACCTGTACAAACCAGCGTCTCGGCTATTAGGGGTAAACGTGCATCCGTGCAAAGAAGACAATATGGTGGGTACACACCCTGCGCCACCCTGTGGTTTTACCTACATGGCCATGGAGAGGACATGAGAAAATGGAATGGAAAATCTACTGAGACCCTAGAGGCACGGGTACGTGAGTTGCAAAAGAAAACAATTGGGAGAAAGGGGTTCTCTGAAAAGTTTGCTGCTCCAACTTCTAGCAGGCAGTCTTTTAAACACAGAAACGAAGATTCTGACCAGGACTAGAGGGGCCCTGCCTCCAGCCAGGGGGAGGAAAGGGACAACCGAGTTTATTGGACTGTGTGGATTCGATGGCCTGGCACGTCTGACGCACAGAAGTATAAGGCTTTAGTAGACACCGGTGCACAATGTACTCTAATGCCATCAAGCTGTAAAGGGCCAGAGCCCATCTGTATTTATGGCGTGACAGGGGGATCCCAGCAGTTAACTGTATTGGAAGCTGAAGTGAGTCTAACCGGAAATGAGTGGCAAAAGCACCGTATTGTGACTGGCCCGGATGCTCCGTGCGTCCTTGGCATAGACTATCTTAGAAGAGGATATTTCAAGGACCCAAAAGGGTTCCGCTGGGCTTTTGGCATAGCTGCCTTAGAGACAGAGGACATTAAACAGTTGTCTACCTTGCCCGGTCTCTCAGAGGACCCTTCTGTTGTGGGCTTGCTGAGGGTTGAAGAACAGCAAGTGCCAATCGCTACCACAACTGTGCACCGGCAGCAATATCGCACCAACCGAGACTCCCTGATTCCCATCCACGAGCTAATTCGTCAACTGGAGAGCCAAGGAGTGATCAGCAAGACCCATTCGCCTTTTAATAGTCCCATATGGCCAGTGCGAAAGTCTAATGGTGAGTGGAGACTAACAGTGGACTATCGTGGCCTGAACGAAGTCACGCCACCACTGAGTGCTGCAGTGCCGGACATGCTAGAACTCCAGTATGAACTGGAATCAAAGGCAGCCAAGTGGTATGCCACAATTGATATTGCTAATGCATTTTTCTCCATCCCTCTAGCAGCAGAGTGCAGGCCACAGTTTGCTTTCACTTGGAGGGGAGTCCAATATACTTGGAATCGGCTGCCCCAGGGGTGTAAACATAGCCCTACCATTTGCCATGGACTGATCCAGTCTGCGCTGGAGCAGGGGGAAGCTCCTGAACACCTGCAGTACATCGATGACATCATTGTGTGGGGTGACACTGCAGAGGAAGTTTTCGAGAAAGGGAAGAAAATAGTCCAAATCCTTCTGAAGGCCGGTTTTGCCATAAAACAAAATAAAGTTAAAGGACCTGCACGAGAGACCCAGTTTTTAGGAATAAAATGTCAAGATGGACGTCGTCAAATCCCAATGGATGTGATCAACAAAATAACAGCTATGTCTCCACCAACTAGCAAGAAGGAAACACAAACTTTCCTAGGTGTCGTGGGGTTTTGGAGAATGCATATTCCAAATTACAGTCTGATTGTAAACCCGCTCTACCAAGTAACCCGTAAGAAGAATACTTTTGAATGGGGCCCTGAGCAACGACAAGCCTTTGAACAAATTAAACAAGAAATAGTTCATGCAGTAGCCCTTGGGCCAGTCCGAACAGGACCAGATGTAAAGAATGTGCTCTACGCCGCAGCCGGGGAGAATGGTCCCACCTGGAGCCTCTGGCAGAAAGAACCTGGGGAAACTCGAGGTCGACCCCTGGGGTTTTGGAGTCAGGGATACAGAGGATCTGAGGCCCGCTATACTCCAGCCAAAAAGGAGATATTGGCAGCATATGAAGGAGTTTGATCTGCTTCGGAAGTGGTCGGTACTGAAGCGCAGCTCCTCCTGGCACCCCGACTGCCGGTACTAAGTTGGATGTTCAAAGGAAGGGTCCCCTCTACACATCATGCGACTGATGCTACATGGAGCAAGTGGGTTGCACTGATTACTCAGCGGGCTCGAATAGGAAACCCCAGTCGCCCAGGAATCCTGGAAGTGATTATGGACTGGCCAGAAGGCAAGTACTTTGGGATATCATCAGAGGAGGAGGTGGTCTGTGCTGAAGAAGCCCCACTGTACTACAAGCTACCAGAAAATGAGAAGAAATATGCCCTGTTCACTGATGGGTCCTGTCGTATTGTGGGAAAGCATCGGAGATGGAAAGCTGCTGTATGGAGTCCTACACGACGAGTTGCAGAAGCTGCTGAGGGAGAAGGTGAATCGAGTCAGTTTGCAGAAGTGAAAGCCGTTCAGCTGGCCTTAGATATTGCTGAACGAGAAAAGTGGCCAGTTCTCTATCTCTATACTGATTCATGGATGTAGCAAATGCCCTGTGGGGGTGGTTACAGCAATGGAAGCAGAACAACTGGGAGCGCAGGGACAAACCCATCTGGGCTGCTGCATTGTGGCAAGATATTGCTGCCCGGGTAGAGAACCTGGTTGTAAAGGTACGCCATGTAGATGCTCATGTGCCCAAGAATCGGGCTACTGAAGAACATCAAAACAACCAGCAGGTGGATCAGGCTGCTAAGATTGAAGTGGCTCAGGTGGACCTGGACTGGCAACATAAAGGTGAATTATTTATAGCCCGATGGGCCCATGACACCTCAGGCCATCAAGGCAGAGATGCAACATACAGATGGGCTCGTGACCGAGGGGTGGACCTGACCATGGACACTATAGCACAGGTTATTCATGATTGTGAAACATGTGCTGCAATTAAACAAGCCAAACGGTCAAAGCCTCTTTGGTATGGAGGACGATGGCTGAAATACAAATATGGAGAGGCCTGGCAGATTGATTACATCACACTCCCCCAAACCCGCAACGGCAAGCGCCACGTACTTACAATGGTGGAAGCAACCACCGGATGGCTGGAAACATATCCTATGCCCCATGCCACTGCCCGGAACTATCCACCCTATCCTGGGCCTTGAAAAGCAAGTCCTATGGCGACATGGCACCCCAGAAAGAATTGAGTCAGACAATGGGACTCATTTCTGAAACAACCTTATAGACACTTGGGCCAAAGAACATGGTATTGAGTGGGTGTATCACATCCCCTATCATGCACCAGCCTCCGGGAAAGTTGAACGATACAATGGACTGTTAAAGACTACACTGAAAGCAATGGGTGCTGGGACATTCAAAAATTGGGAAACACATTTGGCAAAGGCCACCTGGTTAGTCAATACTAGGGGATCTGCCAACCGAGCTGGACCTGCCCAATCAAACCTGTTACGCACTGTAGAAGGGGATAAAGTTCCTGTAGTGCACGTAAGAAACATGCTGGGTAAGACAGTCTGGGCTACTCCTGCCTCAGGAAAGGCAAACCCATTCGTGGGATTGCTTTTGCTCAGGGACCTAGATGCACTTGGTGGGTAATGCAAGAGAATGGGGAGGTCCGGTGTGTATCTCAAGGGGACCTAATACTGGGTGAGAATAGCCCATGAGTTGAATTGTAGTATGTAAATTATCATATAATACTGTATGTCATCACTACCATGATTGCTATATATCATAGATGAAAATGGTGATTAATTAGAAGGTATTGGAAGGAGTGTAACCTGAGCATGACATAAATGGTATGGAATAAGGGGTGGATATCTGTCCTGGTTTCAGTTAGGACAGAGTTAATTTTCCTCCTAGTGGCTGGTAGGGTGCTATGTTTTGGATTAGGATGAGAAGAGCGCTGATAACATGCTGATGTTTTAATTGTTGTAGAGCAGTGCTTACACCAAGCCAAGGACTTTTCAGCTTCTCGCTCTGTCCTGCTAGCGAGCAGGCTAGGGATGCAGCAGGAGCTGGGAGGGGACAGACCCAGGACAGCTGACCCAAACTGGCCAAAGGGGTATTCCATACCATCTGACGTCATGCTGAACAATATATAGGGGTGGCTAGCCGGGGTGGGGAGTGGGGGGGCGGCTGCTTGGGGATAGGCTGGGCATCGGTCAACGGGTGGTGAGCAATTGCATTGTGCATCACTTATTTCGTACACATTATTATTATTAATACTATTATTATTATTATTATTGTTATTATTATTTCCCTGTCTTAATAAACTGTCTTTATCTCAACTCACAGGCTTCACTTTCCCGTTTCTCTCCCCCATCCCAGAGAGGGAGGGGGGAGGGTGAGTGAACAGCTGTGTGGTGTTTAGCTGCCAGCCGGGCTAAACCACAACAGGTGTAAAAGCTACTTTATGGATGCTTAGCAAGATGGGATGGGGGTTGACTTTTTCAGGTAGAATGAAGACAAATAGAGATGTATTTCTTATGACACTGACCTTATTGTTTGTCTGTTTACTATACGATTATTATTACATATCTTTTTTTTTTAACTGTAGCATTTTCTGTATTATCTGCAGGGCTTGTTTTTTGTTTGTTTGTTTGTTTTTTTTTGTTTTGTTTTTAATTCCTTGGCCATATATTCTAGTGTTGAGGTTCTACTTTTTAATTATATTCACCTCAGAAAAATAAAATAGCTTGAAGATAGTTATAAATCCTAATTTTATAGCCCTGATACTATATATAACTTTTCAGTATTGGAAGTGATTTTTCTGATGTTAGTAATGTTTTATTTAAGCATGTTTGGGGCTATTTCATCACATTGTATTTGAATCTAATGCCCTTTAAAAAACTTCCATGTTTACATACAAAGGAATTTCCATTTTATTATTTTATTTTATTTTATTTTAGAGGATATTTTTCATTATCTGGGTGTGCAAAAAGTTTCGTATATTACCTTTTAATATATGATTAACTAATGTCCTGCTTGAGGTGTATATAACCAAGTGGATCCTGCTGGTGAATACAAGAGTAAAATTTTTTTTTTTTTTTTTTTTGTGCTCGTGTCCAATGTATCTGGAAAGATTAAGGATTTCTTCTTTAGATATATCTAACATATCTTTCTAACATATCTCTCTTCCAGTGTTTCTATTGTTGCTTTTCTGCTATTGATTCCTGATATATTGTACATGAAGGGAGGGACTGTTTTTATTTTCCCCAGCTTTCTTGATTCTCTCTTAAGTGGCAAACACCTGCTTCTAAGTAAGGTTTTGAAAGGTAATGAAATTTTTTGATAGCCGTTACTGGAATGCACCTTGTTCTTGAATTAAAGCGTTACTTGTTTGTTTGTTTGTTTATTATGTTACTTGGAATACAAAGGTATTTCTTTCACAGTTACACTGAATAGTTAAATTTGTTTATTTAATTATTTAATTATTTAATTATTTAATGAGAGTGAGAATTATTGA
This sequence comes from Cygnus olor, assembly GCF_009769625.2. Lineage (NCBI taxonomy): Eukaryota > Metazoa > Chordata > Aves > Anseriformes > Anatidae > Cygnus > Cygnus olor. Next base: position 73,055,916 of record NC_049170.1, read on the forward strand.
GCCAGGTAACCTGATATGGAGGCAGATTTGTATTTTAAGCTGTTCACAGATTTTTTTGTTTTTTTTTTTTTGGTGGTGAACATTTCAAGCAAGAAAGACTGATTTTCCATGCAGGTATTATATGAAAGTCCTTGTTCAAGATTCACTCATGTTGTGGCAAGAGCTGTGTTTGGCAGTGACATTTGGATACAGTTGAGTAAACTGCATCCAGTGTGAGAGGTGAGTAAAATATGGTGTCTGAGTGTAAACACCTGTTGTACCTCCACTCAGTCAGCTCTGTTTTTATAGGCAGAAGAGAGCTCTATAATTTCTTTGTTGGTTGCACAAAATCTCTTCCACAACTTTGGTCATCTCTTTTTGCTCTTCTCTTAACTTTATCCATTCTGCCATAACCTTCCAAAACTGAAAGTTATAACATCAAAACTACACACATTTTAAGAGTGGGAGACACCAAGAATTTAAGATAGTCCATAATGACATTCTATCTCTTACAAAGTTCCTTCCTAATTATCCCTAAAATCTGATTTGCTTCTTAGACTTTTACAAGACTCTGAACTGATGTTTCTTTATATGTCACAACCCTAAAATCTTTTCCCTGAATGTCAAGGGCTAGCTCAGACAGCATAATTTTGTTAAGGTAGCATTATTATTTTTTTTATTATTATTTAGGATCCCTATACATTTATCTATGTTATATTCAGTTTCCTACAGAATCTTGAAGTCCTCTGCAATTCTTCACAGATGGCTGTTATTATTAATCTTCTGAATTGTTTTGCATTATCAACAAGTGTTGTGATCTCACTCTTCTCCTTTCTCAGTCTGTTCACCAGTCTATTCCACAGCACCGGTCCTAGCACAAATCCCCAAGCAACCTCACTGGTGATCAAGTCCTTTGTGAAAACAGATAATTTACTTCCCGTCTTTTCACCAAGCGTTTTTCCATTCAAGATCATTTTCACAAATTATTTATCCATGCAAGGATCTTTTCCTTCTATGCCCTAGACACCTTATTTCCTGAAAAGCCCTTGGTGAAAGCTTTCAAAAAAGCCATACAAATCCAGGATGCTTCAATTATTTTGATCTGCATTATTCATAGGTTTGCAAATTTCAGCAAAATCCAGTGAACCTGTGATACATTATTTTCTTTTAAAACAAAAACATGTTGTTTATATCATCATATTTAGACAGGTGTCCAGACCTCTGTACTTCATTATACTTCCTACAGTGATAGTAGAATGTGAATATCAGGCTTACAAACCTCTAGCTTCTTGTACGTCTTGCTATTTTGCAGTCCTCCCCTACTAAAGCAGTTTCAGGGAAGAGGCTAGTAGTTTAGCTATTTCATTTTTCAGTTCCCTAGGTGATTGCCACCTGACCTTGGCAGTTTGTTTCCTTTGATTTATTGATTTGTTCCATAACCTCTCCTTCTACCATTTCATCTTCTATTCTGTTCCCTGCACATAAGGAAAAGAACCACTCCAAGCTCAGCAAGAATGAATACACCAAATTTGTTTTATCTTTCTGCAATTCATTCTTCTCTTAGACAGCAAATTTTATACTGGGGTCATTTACTCTTCCTATGAACTGTGTAGCACCATTAGCCTACTATGGCAACTAGAAAATATGTGAACCTGCCTAGAAATAGAGGAAACTTTTGAAGGCCTTTGACATTTTATACTGGGCTTATGTAAGCACCCAGTAAGGCTCTGTCAACAATATGTACCTTTAATCTCTCCACAATCACATAGTGTCATCAGTCCTACTGATTTCAGGGAGAACAGTAAGATTCTATGTAGAGAGGGAAAATAAGAAAATTATTTCACATATTAGGACTCATATGCTAAACATTTTCTAGTCATGTCAACTACTAGGAATGTATACTGCATGTAAATCTACTAATGAACTTGTTAAACTTAGTCATGCCATTAATTATCAGGAAGGATATCTTGAAGGTTGTTTAACATCATATATCTTCAATAAAGAGAAGTTTTCAAACAGAGAAATGATCTGTGCTTCCTTTTTTTTTTTTTTTTTTTCCCAAATGTGGAAAATTTTTGAAGAAGAAGAAGGGAGAAAAACACCTTTAAGAAGGAATATTGAAAGTGGTGACAAATGTCTCCACTAATCTACTTAAGTGATGTTCTGTATTTGAAAGCGAAAGCAAAAGGAATAAGGCAAGAAGACTAACATTGAAAAAAAGTTTGAAATAAAAAAAAAAAAAGTTGAAATAAAATAAAAGCATGAAAAAAGAAAAGCAACTGTGGGAAAAAAATATATATATTTTAGATATGTAAGCTTTTTTTTTTTTTTAATCAGCTTTAGTCATAAGTGATGCTGTTTGTTTGCTTGTTGTTGTTGTTTCCTTAACTGCAGTGCACTTTGCTGTGCAGTTGATGTTTTAGGTGTGTTTTCTGCCCATTTACATGAAGTAGTTGCATTGAAATATTTGGGTACTGACAAGTTCGAGTGGCATGGCAGGAAATGTTATTTCCTCTTGCAATCTTGCTATTTTATTTACAATGATATAGAAAGACTAAATCTCACAAGAAATGTCCAAAGTTCATATTCAAGATAAGATAAGATTGTGAAATCTTCATTCATTTATAATGTAATACACCTCAACAATAAATATTAAGTGTGGGCTGGTTGTAGGTTAACCCTGGTAGACAGCAAAGACCCACACAACCATTTCCACCCTCTTGCGATGGGGGACAGAATTGGAAAGGTAGACATGTGAGAACTCATGGAAATAAAGACAGTTTGTAAGGTAAAGCAAAAGCTGCACACTTAATGTAAATAAAACAAGGCACTCATTCACTACTTCCCATTAGCAGACAGGTGTTCAGCCACTTTCTTGGAAAGCAGGGCTCAACATGTGTTAACAGTTTCTTGGGAAGACAAATGCCATCACTCCCAATGTCGCCCCTTCTTTCTTCTTCTTTACCCCAGCTTTTATTGCTCAGCTTAACATTATTAAAGAGTTATGAGCTGTTAAAGTTTTTAGAGTCAAGGTCTACTATTGCCTCCATTTGTTTCTTTTCTCTGCTACACGGATTCCTCTGGATGGATTCACCTCTGATTCCTGGTAGCTTCTCTTCAATTATATATGATAGTCCAACAACTGACTGAAGATTTTCTAGTAATTTTTTGGTCATAAATTGACTTCAAAAGTTATACCTATGTCTTGTTACTAACCTGTTTGTCATTAGGTTCTCTTCTAAAGCAGTATTTTCATTTAAAGTTTGTTAACATCATTAGATATCTTTAAGGTCCCTTTCAGCCCAAACCATTCTATGACTCTCAATATATTCTATACTAGCTAGAAACTTGATTTGGAACAATGCAAAACTGCTCAGAGTTAAAATGATGTAGAGAAATGGCTGAAGTAAAGCCGGGAACAACACTAAAACAGTCAGACTTTAATGATAAGTCAGGTCTAATATTTTTAGACAATACTTTTTTGTGAATACCTCTCCTCACCACCCCCCCAAATAAATAAATAAATAAATAAAAAGAAAGTAATGATTTCAGATATTTGTGCTGAAGGAAATATATATATATATATATATACATATTAGTTATGATTACAGCCATATAGTCATAATAAATTAGTCACTGAGGGATCTTAGGTCATTTTCAAAGATAATCTTTTTTTAAGTTTAAATTTTACTGATTCAGTTGAATTCTGTTAAAGATAGTAAGCACTTCCACATGGACTTCATTTTATCACTGGATCAAGATCTTAAGAACACTCATTGTGGAAACTGTAGCAATGAATCTAGCAATGTCTATCAAAGGTACCAATAAACTAGCAACAGCTCCTCAAACTCATTTCCTATGTACATTTCCAAAAAGCAGACATATTCTATGAATCTTTTTTTGTCTGCAGTCCTACAAAAGTGACATACTTAGTTGATTTCATGTAAACAAATACATGCATGGAAGTTAGCCATACCACTGATATTTTCTGTTGATCAACACCCAGACTTTGGCAGGAAAATTTGGACTTCAAACAGTGAAAATAACATGACCTTCCTCAGCTGCCATTTAAAACCTACATTCCCCGGTACACATTGATGTTCTCAACACCAAAGCTTTCCTCAGGACTTCTAGTTCATAGCAGGTCACCTCTCAGATATGTGATGTGTTTACAGATTGAAAGGTTGAAGCTATTCAGTTACAGCACTACAAAAAGTCCTGCAAAGTCACCATTGCTGGTACAAGTGGTCTCTGCAGTGCCATTACTATGTGATTCGTACAGATTGTTAGGGTGCATGCAGAGGCAATGAAGAACGCCAAGAAAACTACATAATTCCACATCCTGAAAGTACTCCTTTGCTGACAGTATTGTGCTATGGTCTCTTAATCACAGGAACAATTAGCAAAAGGTCAAAATCTTGGCAATGGAAGTGTTTTCAATACAAAGGAGAAACTGTCAGGAATTAAGAACTAACTAATTTAGAAAAATAAAAACAAGAGATGACATAACACATCTCCAAAAAGAAATGTCTCAAGAGAAAGATGTCATGCCCTGGATGACTTTCTGTACCCAGGCAAGGGATTGGGACCCTTTAAAGCCAGGAAGAACAATGTTGGTGATCTGACTTTATCTCTCAAATAGTGTATGTAGTAAAATTCTCATATATTATGATAAAATTATGGAGAAAATTATTCTGGGAGTTGCTGAAAAACACTTGAAGGACAATGTGATCATTGGTCACAGCCAACATAGGTTCACAAAGGGAAGGTTCTGTTTAATTAATTTAATTTCCTTTTATGACAAGGTCACCCATCTAGTTGACCAAGGGAATCCAGTTGATGTAATCTTTTTGGATTTCAGTAAAGCTTTTTGATACTGCTTCTCTCATTATACTTCTAGACAAAATATCCACCATACAGCTAGATACATTAGGTGAATAACTGGCTAATGGGTTGGGTTCAAAGGGTTTTAGCAAAACGGGTTACATCAGGCTGACAGCCAGTCACTAGTGGGGTTCCCCAGGGCTCCATTTTAGGGCCAGGTTTCTTTAATATTTTCATAAATAACCTGGTTGAAGGACTCAAATGTATACTAAGTAAGTTTGCAGATGACACTATATTGTAAGGATCTCTTGACTCTGTCGAGGGCAAAGAAGCCTTGCAGAGAGATCTTGACAAATTAGAAGGCTGAGCAATCACCAACAATATGAAGTTTAACAAGAGTAAGTGTCCTGGTTTCAGGTAGGCCCAGGACAGCTGACCCAAACTGGCCAAAGGGGTATTCCATACCATCTGACATCATGCTGAACAATATATAGGGGTGGCTAGCCGGGGTGGGGGGGGGCGGCTGCTCGGGGATAGGCTGGGCATCGGTCAACGGGTGGTGAGCAATTGCATTGTGCATCACTTATTTCGTACACATTATTACTATTATTATTATTATTATTATTATTATTATTATTATTATTATTATTATTATTTTCCCTGTCTTAATAAACTGTCTTTATCTCAACTCACAGGCTTCACTTTCCCGTTTCTCTCCCCCATCCTGGAGAGGGAGGGGGGAGGGTGAGCGAACAGCTGTGTGGTGTTTGGCTGCCAGCCGGGCTAAACCACAACAGTAAGTGTCAGGGAATGGGCAACCCCAGATATACATACAGACTTAGGGATGAAATGCTGGAGAGCAGCCCCATAGAAAGTGATCTGGGTGTTCTGGTCAAGGGCAAGTTGAACATGAATTAACAGTGTACCCTGGCAGTCATAATGGCCAGCCATACCCTGGTGTTCATCAGGCACAGCATGGCTACCCAGCTGAGGATAGTGATTGTCCTGCTCTGCTCTGTGCTGGTGTGACCTCACCTCAAGTACTGTGTGCAGTTTTGAGTGCAACCAGATAAGAAGGACATAAAACTATTAAAGAGTGTCCAAAGAAGGACTATGAAGATGGTGAAGGGTCTAGAGGGCAAGACATATGAGAAGCAGCTGAACTCACTTGGATTGTTCAGCTTAAAGAGGAGACTGAGGGGAGGCCTCATGGAGGTCTACAACTTCCCCACAAGCAGAGCAGAGGGGCAGGTGCTTATTTCTCTTCTCTGGTGACAGAGACAGGATCCTAGGAAATGTCATGAAGCTGTGTTGGGGAGGTTCAGGTTGGATATCAGGAAAAGGTTCTTCCCTGAGAGGGTGATAGGGCAGTGGAACAGGCTCCCCAGGGAAGTCCCCAGGTCATGGCATCGAACCTTAAAGAGTTCAAGAAGCATTGATACAACACTCAGATATATGCTTTGATTTTTGATTGATCCTGTGTGAAGCCAGGATTTGGACTCGATGTTACTTGTGGGTCTTTTTCAACTCAGTATATTCTATGATTCTATTATTCTATATTAATTTGCTTGAAGTGGAACATACTTAAAAGGTAGCCCAGACTTATTTAAAAATTCAGCAGCAATAGGAAATTTATGACAGCCACTGCCAAATTCAAGACTGTGTTGGAAAAGATCAAAATAATTATTTAAATCTGCCTTTAGTACTCCTTCATTCATGTAACAGATCCCTCTATTAGAAACATGCCTCCACCACAAAATTTGGCTTGCCCCTTAAGCTCTTGTTAGCTTTATATCTTGGCAAGCAGACTTTCTTTTACCTTCTCTTTTGTATTTGGCCTTGAACTGAAAATGGATAATTTTGATCGTTACCTCTACTTGCAAAAGAAGTCAGCAAAATGACAGTCTTTATAGTAAGTGCTGTATAGAATTTTCATTTTCTATGATAATCTATAGGCATAGCAACTCATCTAATGATGGAAATAAAGTATGAGTGTCAAATGAACTCTTTGTTCTCTACTAATTTAAAATTTCTAGAGAATTTCTGACAAACCACTTAAGTGCAGTTTTGTTTAGATGGAATTTAAAAGAATTTCACCAAAGGTTGTTTGAAAGTATTTTTACTTTGGAATATAATTAATAGATTTTAGAGATAGACTTTAACTGCAGAGGGCAATGAGTATTCAAATATTTTAAAAATATTTGCATTATATATATATATATATTTTTCAAATAATATATCAGCTGACAAATTCAAGACGAAAAAACTTGCAGATGTTTAAAATAATGATTTAGTGATTTAGCATCCCTTTAATATTTTAAGTATTAATAATAGAGAACTCATGAGTTCTATCAAAATTCTCATGAGCAAAATGTGTATTTTTTCTTAAAATTTATAACATTTTCAGAGAGATAATGTACTTCTCATATTTAGTGAGAAATTTGTGAGAAATTGCTCATTTATGGCAAGTGTTCAAACCTCTACTAGTTAGGAGGGCACAGTTAAAAAAAAAAAAAAAATTGAGTATGTCTTTTAATACAAAAAAAAAAATAAGAATGCAACAATAGGAAGAATATCATAGAAACAAGTGGAAAAAGCTCTTGGTAGTCTTAAGACTCTTGGTAGTCTTTAAAAAATGTATTTTATATTTAATTTGGGTCCTGGGAATAAATATACTTAATTCAGTAGGTGTATCCAGCTTAAGACTAGAGTGAGTCTTTTGAAATCTCCCATAAAGAATTGGAATATTTTAAGATTTTTATAATTCTCTAGAAAAAGTAAATGTAGATTAATGCTAGTTTATTGTGCTATTGTGCTTTGGCATCACTGTATGACAAACAACAATAAGAAAAATTTTCAAATTAATTCAGATTCTGATTTCTGTTTCTTTTTTCCTTTAAGGAAAAATGTTGAAAACAACATTGTATTGTGCTGCTAAGTGAAAGAAAGTGATTGAATTCTCCCACTCCTGATTTGCAAGGAGTGGCTGTGAAGCTGTTCTGTAGCTTTTTGCATCTTGTAGCTTCCACTGAAACTACTCAGATATCAGATATTTTGATTTAAAGATCTTTATGCAGGGAGGTTCCCAGTCATTAAATATTAACCAAGTGCACAAAATACAGTCTTCTGGTCAAAACAATTTTACTTCCTCTATTATGTTAACTTATTCAGTCTTTGTGGAACTTTGTATATCATCTACGGAACAGAGCTTAAGACTATTATTATTCCACTTAATCTTCCTGACAGTTCAGAGTAGGGATTAAAAGAACATATGAAGTGGAAAGCATCTTTAGATTCTAGTTTCCAGGCAATGAGTCATATTCCATTTCTCAAATGAAGAAAGTTCCTAAAAGCACTTCAGCTTTCTGTGCACTTCCTACTCTTGTCTTCCTGTAAATATTCCAGAATTTTATTGCTCTAATGGGTAGAATTGTTCTCAGGCCTGTCATTCCTTATGAACAGTTGTGGATTCATTCAGTCCTAGTGTCTATTTTGCACTTTTCATACATAAAATTCTCTCACCTCTTCCATGTTCATATCTTTTCTTGGGGTATTTCTGTACAGCAATTATTCCCTTTACTCTTGTTTTCTCCAAGCAAAATGAGTCTTCTTCTTCTAGTCTTCACTTACATACCATTTTCATACTTCCAGTTACCGCTATAACGTCCTTCATGAACATGCATATCCTGAATTGCACTCAGTATTCCAAATAAATCTTTCTGAGACCTCCAATGGTTATACTAATGCTTCCCTGTCTCTACTAGAAATAATTATTATAATACTGGGATTTTATTGGTCTCCTTCATAACTGTGTCATGTTGCCAAATTACAGTCATCCTTGACTGTTTACTATGTTCAGTATTTCTCTTTTTTTTTAACTCAGGAGTTTGTAATTGAAGTTGTGTTGTTAATCAAAAAGTAAGTTTAAACTTATTGTAGTACTTTTTTTTTTTTTTTTTTTCGATAATTTTAATTCAGTTGCCAACAGAAGGGAACACTAAAGGTTTTGTGACTTGGCCTGTTTCCCAACAGAAGTCCAAGTAAAGCTAAGAATGTATAGCATTCTGAATATTGTTGGTTGTTACTATTAAAGAGTAGAGTTTTATGTGGAGTGTTACAGATAATAATGTTACATAATAGACCAAAAAACACTGGTGTCTGTAGTCCTTAAGGACTAGAGAAGATTTACATGTTAACTGTATATGAATAAAGAGTAAGATATAAAGACTGAAAAATAAGTAAATATCACTCTATATTTAAATAAAGATATATAGAATGAAATGACCTAATAATGTTGAAGACAGGAGCATGAGTGTTTGTTTGGCATATGAATAATCAATAGGACATTATTTGTTACTGTGTACAAGGAACTGAATAAAAACCAACTTTATGAAACTAGCTTTAATTCTTTGGGTGCAATGTTGGATAGACCCAGCTCTATCCCCTTTGGTCATGGACAGTTTTATGCTCTAGATCTACCATGGCATCCTAAATAAAGAAACCTAAGTGACAAATCCACTGCTCAGGTTAGGAAGCAGTAAACAGAACCCTGTAGATGAGCAGCTTGGTTTGGTTATGCCTAGTGAGTCAGTACCAATTGGGTTATTGACAGTGACCTACCTGTGAGCTGGATGGTGGGAGAGGCAGTCCTTAGGCAGTACATGCCAGAGATCTAACAGACTAGTCTAGCATGCTGTATCTAAAGCCTTCAATCACTGTTATGCTGTTTACTACATATTTGCACTTTTTTTTTTTCCCAAATAAGTTTGAAAGAATTTCATGTCTCCCTATTTTCCCCACTCCTTTTTCATTTCCTATTATCTATTCACCTGCTGGTGACAAGGTACATCCTCTCCAGACTTTTTTTTTTTTTTTAATAGTTTTTCCTGAAGTATCAGTTTTATGCAACAGATGCAAATGTTAATATTCACATTAATATAACTAATGTTTTATTAGTTATTGATGACAAATCCTTCAGCAAATAGATTCAGTAGTCTGTCTGATTTATTACATTTTAAAACTTAATTGTACATCCTACTAAAGCATCCATGTGTGTTGCCACTGGTCTGCATCAAATGTGTTGATTTAGAAATAAGGGTGTTAAATGATTGAATAAGATGTCTTATCCCTTAAATACTTAGAAAGGAGTGATCTGCTGAGGAGAGAGAAGAAACAAAAAATAAATTTTGCCAGTTTTTTTTTTTTTTTTATGTTAAGATACATGGCTATTTTATCTGATTTAAAATTTAATGTCAACATAAAATGCCTAAATGTCAAGTCATTTTCACTGAATTTTCATTAGTGTAACCAGGTCTCCTTGGACAGCCATATTTAACCATGTATAGGAAGAAGGAAGAAATCCATATTTCATCTCATTCTGCATAAATATTCATGCACAAATCAGAAACCAATATCTCAGCAGGAAACAAAATGTACATTAATATGACTGTACTCCTGGAAGGTTTTTGAGAGAATAACATAGCACTGTGACAGAAGCATGGAGTGTTTTCAGGACTTAAGTAGGTGGTATGTGTTGTAACTGGATATGTGTGTATATATATATATATATATGTATACACATGTTAGGGAATCAGGAAATGTTGTGATGGGAATGCTTAAAAGACAGACAAATGAGACCAGATTCCAACATTAAAACAACATTCTACAGGACTGACATTCATTAAAAGTATACACAAGCAAAGTTTAGTTAACAACTATCAATCATTAAGTTGCAATGGGTTTGCATAGCAAGGTTTTGGTAGTGGGCTGCAAGGGTGGCCTCTAAGAAGAGTCCAGAAGCTGCTCCATGTCAGTTAAGAGCCAGTTCCAGATGGCTCCAAAACAGGTCTGCTGCTGGCTAAGTCTGAGCCAACAAGTGATGCTGGTTGCCCCTCTGTGACAGCATATGTAGACAGGGTAAAAAATGCAGTGCAACAGCAGTCAGGAGAGAGGAGTGAGAAAATGTGAAAGAAAGAGTCTTGCAGACTCCAAGATCAGTTCAGGAGGGCAGGAGGTGCTCCAGGCACCAGAGCAGAAGTTCACCTGTGGCCTGAGGGTACCATGGTGGAACAGATCTCCATGCTGCAGCCCCCGGAGGAGCCCATGGTGGAGCAGGCTGTCCCCTTGCAGCCTATGGGGTACCACAGCAGAGCAGGTGGATCTGGTCTGAAGGAGGTTGCAACACATTGTGAGCCCCAGCAGGATCAGACTCCAGGCCGGAGCTGCAGCCTGTGAAATGGAGCCCACAGTGGAGCAAGAATCTGGCAGGAGCTGCTGCTGGTGAGGGACCCATGCAGGATCAGTCTGTTCCTGAATGATGGATCCTGTGGTATGCACCCATACTGGAGCAGTTCTTGAAGAAATGCAGTCTGTGGGAAACTGATGTAGGATCAGTTTGGGAAGGACTGCATCCCGTTGGAGAGACCCCACTCTGGAGGTGACAAAGAGAGTGATGATGGAGGAGCAGTAAATTACAAAGTGTTATGACTGATTGCACTGCTTGGGGAGAGGAAGTAGAAAAGGGCAGAAGGTGTGTGTGTGTGTGGGGGGATGGAGTCATTTTTAGTTTGCTTTTGGTTCTCACTGCACTAGTCTGTTAGCAATAGGTAACAAACTATATTAATCTCCCTAGGCTGAGTGTATTTTCCATGACAGTAATTGGAGAGTGATCTCCCTGTCCTTATCTCAACCCTAGAGCTTCTTTTCATCTTATTATGTCCCCCTGCTCTGATGAGGAGGGAGAGTGAGAGAGCAGCATGGTAGAGCATAGCTTCCCATCATTGTGGAACCACCACATGTATATTCAAATAATTATTCTTTAATTAGCTTATATTTGATTAGCAGTGAGTGTACATCAGGAAGCTGATGCTGGCTATCAATCAACACTGATGACCACAGTACCCCATTGTCTTAGTCATGGAAGTGGAAATCATCAGTCCTGAGAGATGGAAGTGGAAATCATCAGTCCTGAGAGATGGAAGTGGAGCATGTCATCTTTCTTCCTTCTCTTTCCTCACTCATTATTTATTTATTTATTTTAACACTGTTTGCATCCTCAGAAGAAAAGGGGAAGATTCACCTGTTTCTTGCATGGTTCACTTCTTTCGGTTGATCAGGACTTCTGCTTTTGCTAATATCTTTCTTGCTTCTTCTAAATTCTTAGTTCTTGAATTGCACATTTTACTGCATACACATTTTTCTGCACCCTGCTCATGCAGCTGTACTACAAGTCCTATTTGCACCTTTAAAGCTACACAGTATTTGTGTATTTAGGTGGTTCCATGTTAAAATATTGCAAAATATTTGTACCAGTTGCTGGTTCAGCTATTTTAATATGTATGTCTGATTTTAAGATGAACAAGTGATAATTATTGCTTTCTTAGTCAACATCTGGTTTACAGGTACACCAGTCCCTTGCTTTGACTACATGTGTTATGGAGCTCCTACTCAGGGCTTGAGAGCAGCCAGCAACTCCTGCGGTGTCCAGATCTGAGTGCTGACCAGCTCCCAGATGTTACAGGTTGTAACTACAAAGAATGTTGAAACAGATGAGGCTTTCACTCAGTAATAAGATGAATATCCTCAAAATCGCCTGCAGATTTAGAAACCAGAAACTGGTCAGTATTTTCTCCTATGTAATTTCACTAGGAAGAAAGGTTATTGTGCCTTCATATCTACACATACATCCATGTATTTTATTCTCAATTACATTTGTATTTATATATCCCCTATATATTAATGCCATTCTGTTGCATATGGAAGATATTCTCACCCAAAGACATAGATTTGGAATTGAGTGGATTGAGCCTACAACTGGTACTACTGGTAGCAGTCTTCCTCTGTCTTTTTTGTTTGTTTGTTTGTTTGTTTGTTTGTTTTCTTCTGATCTACTGCTGCTGGCCACTATCTCTGGTCACTCTTTGAGAAAGATTGTAGAAGAATTTAGTTATGAATACCACACATAAAAACAGTTTTTACAGTACTGACTTTTAAGTATATAATAATGCAATGATCTTATATTAAGTGTTCTTGATTTTAAGGAGCATAGGGCTGATTTCATTCTGGTGTAGATTTCTTCACTCAGGAAAGTATTTTGCCTTTTACTTTTAGTGATTCCATTGAGCACATATTATCCAAAAGTTATAATATGTTTCTCAGGTGAGATTAACTTTATGAAAGCCTGCTCGCATTTCTCCCAAAATATAATAACTTAGTCTTTTGGAAATGTCAGACTCTTAGAAAGAGAAATGTATGTTTTACAGTCTTTGTGGTGCTCCATAATTCCATAATTCCTTTTCCTCTCTGAGACAGGACTATTGTTTCTGCAGTATAACTATTTGCTAGCAACCTTATTCTCTAAGTTTTTAACTTTCAAAGGTGCTACTCACTATAGATCTTCTACATGGATTTTTAAACACCATCAGTGCTGCTTATGTTTCTAGTAGCTCATATATATTTCACGAGTGAACAGAGAAGGAAGTTTTGCATGATTCAATATGTGGAATCCAATGTTGGAGTTTTTCTTAATAAATGGCATTGTCATGGTTTTGGCTGGGATTGAATTAATGCTTTTCATAGAGGCTCACACAATACCTTGTTTTGGATTTTTGATGAAAATAGTGGTGATAAGACAATGATGTTTTTTAGTTGTTACAGAGCAGTGCTTACATACAGACACAGACTTTTTGCTTCTTATGCTGCCCTGCCAGCATGGAGTCTGGGGATGCACAGGCAGTTGGGAGGGGACACAGCCAAGACAGCTGACCCAGCCTGACCAAAGGGTTGTCCCATACCGTATGGCATCATGCTCAGCAATAACAACTGGGGGAAAGAACAAGAAAAGGGAGGGAGATGGGAGAGGAGTTTAGAGTGATGGCATTTGTCTTCCCAAAAAACTGTTATGTATGAATGAGCCTTGCTTTCCTAGAAGTGGCTGAACACCTGTCTGCCAATGGGAAGTAGTGAATAGATTCCATGTTTTGCTTTGCTTGCTCATGCACCTTTTGCTTTACCTACTAAGCTGTCTTTATCTCAACCCAAGAGTTCTTGCACTTTTACCTTTCCAATTCTCTCCCCCATCCCACCTGGTGAGGGTAAGCTAGCAGCTGTGTGGCACTTAGCTACTTGCCAGGGGTAAACCACATCAGGCAGATATATTGTGGTGAGCTTCATAAAAGGCAGTCATAAAGCTCTTCAGAAAGCACAAGGATATAAATAGTAGATTGGGTGATGGGAAAGAGGAAGTAGATATTGGATTGTGTGCTGGGAAATAGGGAGATGAATTATGGTATTCTGGATGAGCAGAAAGCAGAAATGAGCTTTTTAAACACACATCTGGGATTTTTTTTTTTGTTTGTTTGTTATTTTATACACAGCAAATACTGTCAGAAACCTGAAGAACTCTGTTGAGCTTGCCAGCAATATGAACCTATTGCATATAGAGAATTTCTGAGAAGAGTCATACTGATTTAATCATTTAAGCTAACAGCAGTGTGTTTTGATTTGCCCTATGCTCTGAAGAGGACAGATTTAATTCATAGAGTGCTAGGATATTCCTGTGCTTCTCTTTTCACTAACAGTTATGTAGTCCCACAATACATCAAATTTGTCCAGTAATCTGGATGAAAATTTACATAAGAAAAGAAGAGAGAAAACAAACAAACAAACAAACAAAACAACTAGAGACTGGGTTGCCGGCAGGAAACTTTTCTTGACTAGCTTTGACAGGTTGTATGATCTGTATTTTTCAAGGCATCATTTAAGTGGTATTTCAACTTTAAAATCCTAAAAACTGTAAGTGAATCATTCCTAAAATTAACAAATTCCAGTCCCAAATTAGTTTATGAAACACTTGCGAGTATGGTTGAACTAAAATCTGAAGTTTTTCCACATGGCTTGATTTTTTTTTTTCAATTCTTTCATGAATATACACATTTTTCAGAAATGAGCAATAAGTCTGAAAAAAATGAACTTTTTTTTTTTTAATATAGGTTTTGTTAAATTAAAATCTAACTGACTAAAATCTGAAGATTAAAAATAAAATCCCAGAGGGGTTTATTTCCCTCTACAGGGAGCTCAAAAAGATTACATAGAAAAAATTCTTTAAAAAATAATTTTTAAAGATTGAATATATAGACCTTAAGTTACCATTGCACCTGGCTGTATAGAAACATCAGTGCTATTCTTCCCCATTTTGGCTGCTTTTATTATTAACTTTAATTAATTGCTTATTACCCAATGTAGTTATTTTCTCTTTAATTATAGAAATAGGCTTTTTATTTTTTTTTCTTTGAGATGGAAGGATAATCATATTTATTGTACATTATCATAATCTATTATTCCTCTTTTTAGGAAACAATGGAGCTAACATTGTTGAACAGATACTAGTTGTGTATTCCTAAAAGTAACATTGCAATATACAGTTTAAACATGTTTGTGTCTTTAATTATCTACAAAACTAGCCCACAAAAGCCTGGATTCCTCTCCCCTGCCCACCTGTTTAGAAAGGTGTTCTCATGTGAATAGGTACCTTTCTACAGCATTTTCTACTGTTTTCTTCCTAAGTGCACTACTATGTGCTTTTTTTTTTTTTTTTTCTTCAATGACACGTTTGTGAATTTAGACCATGGAACAAGGTAACAAATTATCAGATTTAGTTACTACCATACACATACAGGTTTGTTCCAAGCCTGCCATTATGTGCCACTGCTCCTGGTTGTTTTCTCCTGCTATTACTACAATGGAAATGCAAAATAGCCTAATGAGCAATAGAAAGATTGATAGCATTTGTGTAAATATTTATGCTGTATTATGTGAAAACAAGAAAGGGGGATAATTTATTTCTTAAAAAGGACACATATTCTGAATTAGGTTCTTTAATTCTTATTAAATTATGAATGAGGAGAATTTAACCATACAAAATTCTAAAGTATCATTAGATCTTAAATTGAGAGAACAGTCTTTAAAAGTCCATCAGCTCTTCCATTTTAAGAAAAAAGATGGTGGGTACTGAGCACTACAGAACTGTTACATCAAAATGTAATTTCAGGTATTTTCTTCAAATGTATCTGTGTATAACATTTACTTTGCATTATGCATTGTCCCTAGGAATAAAGTTAATGTTTTGTGTATGGCAAGTTTTTAGACCATGGAAAATGCAGCTACTGCATTTTCCCAAGAGACAAGACAAGTGGAAATGGTCTCAAGTTGTGCCAGGGGAAGTTTAGATTGGACATTAGGAGAAATTTCTTTACTGAAAGAGTTGGGTGGCATTGGGATAGGCTGCCCAGGGAAGTGGTTGAGTCACCATCCCTGGAAGTATTCAAGAAAAGTGTAGATGTAAAACTTAGCAGCATGGTTTAGTGGTGGACTTTAGTACTAGACTAAAGGTTGGACTAGATGATCTCAGAGGTCTTTTACAACCTGAATGATTCTATGATTCATTTGTACTGTTAGATCAGATATAGTACTAGAATAAAAATGACACTGGTGTCAAATCATAAAGGTATCCTGGGATAAGTAGATAACCGTATTTTTGCTGTAATATGTAATGCGATTTCATCAAAAAGGTGCACCTCTGATCATAATTTGTCTATAGTGTGTTTTTTTTTTTCCTGCATTTTAATGGATAAACACAAAGAAAGTACATACATAGCTAGTATAACCTCGCATAGATTGTATGAAATCTGGAAGGTGATTTTTCAAAAATATTTTATTATATGGAAAAAGTGATGAATTTTCTTCAAATTGCTTCATATGATTTTTTTTTTTTTTTTCTTATTCAATCTATTACTGAAAAATGGCATTAACCAATTGCTTACTAGGACATTTGATATAATCTTATCTTCCTGGTTCATTTGACTTTTGCAATTCTAAACTGTTTATAAATTAGTCTTTTATTGTTCTGTGGAGCAGCAAACTCTGTTCAAAGCCCAAATCTGTTAGATTTGTTTGTTTGCTTGTTTTAAATAGTACCAGAAATAATACTGTTTATCTTAAAGGACATTTTCCATTTCTACACAGAATTACTCAGGTATATTTCAGTGATATTTTCAGTCTGACTTAGCTGAATTAATTTACTATTTTTTTTTACCTTTTTTTTTTTTAACTTTATATATATATAATTGTCTACAATGTAAAAATAGATTCAGATAAAATCCTCATTTTTACTCTGCTTAAGGATAGTGTATTAAGATTTTTTTCCTTTGAAGTCCTTATTACAGTTATAGTACAGTTTCAGTACTCTTTATTAGCAATATCATCCAACATAAATGATAGTGTAATAATTTAGATTAAATTTGAATAGTTGTAGATTTGTTTGTTTGTTTGTTTGTTTTGATGACTGTATCTGCCAGCTGTTGTCTGGCGTACTGAGAAATCAGAGTAGTTTGAACTCTGCTCAGTATGTTGAATGACTGTCTCAGCAAAAACATTGTGATCCTAAGGTGCTTCTAGTTTCCTTAAAATCATTAATCTGAATTCACACAGAAATAATGGGTGCTGTTAATGTATGTTTGTTAATATAGATTTCTGACTTGGAACATTCAGATATTTATTAGACTTTTTCAAGGAACTTTCTGCTTATCAGAGATTATGCTGGTCAAATAGAAGGATGGGTGAATTTGCATGCAACGCTATGGCATGGATCCTGTCACTGTGCAAACTTTATTTATTTATTTATTTTTAAGCAGTGACCAAGAGTCTTATTATCTGTAGAAACAGCCATGCTCCATTGTACACACCTCCAAGGCAAATGATAATGACAGATAAAGAAGAAAGATACAGAAATTAAGATGCAGATCTTTGAAAGATATTAACATGGCAACACTGGATCTGCCACACTCCAAAGGAAGAAAGCAAGGGAGAAGGGTTAGTTGGTGATCAACCCACTGACCTCTCCCTACCCACTCCTGAGGTTTAAAAGTCATTGATGTGGCAGCAGCTGAATGCTGTCCTGCTGAGGCAGGTTTATGTGCGGAAAGACTTGTGTCTCTAGGAAATCTTGCTAGTTTGTGGCACTGTTCATCCTTTCACAGTGCTTCTGTCCAAAACCAGCATCCCAGATACCTCTCTCTCCACATCCTGGGTTGTGTTACCCTGCTTGTGTTCTGATGCCATTCTGATTACTTGAATATTGAACCAGATGGCTGTTAAATGCATGCAAAGTATTTCTAGTTTTGTTACAAACATCAAGCAGCCTTTCTGAAATAATAGTATCTTAGTGCAAAAACTATAACTATAATAAATGTTGCCATTTTCTACTACAGACAAAACACAATTGTAAAGATACTAAATCCCTTTAAAACTAAGATTAAAATTAGCAGAAAAAAAATGTTGCCACTGTTCATAAAAGAATAAAAGTGCTTTTTATTGGAAACCATCACTGCTCCTTTTATGTTGTTTGTCTTGAGGAATATCCTTTATAGCATATTAGTGTTGCATTTTTAAGTGTTTTGGTGAAACAAGAAGGCTTCACAAGGCTATTTGGTTTCTTTGTGTGATTTTTTTTTCTATTTTTTTTCCTTTTTCTTTTTTCCTTTTTTTTTAACATTTAGTCATTGAAAATACAGAGAGAAAGTCAAATCAGAGAGGCAATAGAAATAAATCACACATTGCAAGAGCTGCTTTATCTTTCCTTAAGATTTCAGCGAAGGTTTTGCGTCTAGCCAGAAATGGTTGCTTGTAAATGGCTCCCAAAATCATACTACTATTAATGCTAACTGTTCCAGTCCTAATAACTCAGTCATTATTGATTGTGGCCTTTACACCATTTACTGCCTAATATGACTGATCATAAGTCTCTTGTCTGGAAATTTGGAAGAAAATGATGAATCCCTAAAATGGGACTCAGACTCACATCGCATGCTTATACTGCTTAGTGCAAAAATTGTTTAGATATTCATTTATGTTATGCTTCATGCTTTGAAAACTCATGGGTAACCTCTACATCTGTGATTCCCAAAATGTCTCTATATTTGATTCCCTTTAAAGGCAAAAGGCTCCTGACATTTCATATAAGAATATGTCTCCTGTGTATATTAATTATAATATCTATAAAAATATTTACAGGCATGCATCTTATCTACTACTTAGCAACACAGTATTATTATAACAGTCTTCTCCTGAGTAAGACATGCTAAACCAACATTAAAGTAATCCTTAATCTTATTTGATCCATAAGTTCAAATAAGTATTGGCAGGGAAAGTTAACAGTTCTGAATTCTAGGGAAAAAGCATATGTCTGCTAGGAATGCTTTTTCCTCAAGATTTGAATAGTCATGGAGAAATTCTGAAGGACTATTTTTATACTTTACATTACCTTGCCAATATAATATTAGGACTCCAAAAATTGCAGGTTTTGTACATATTGTTTCTTTAAGTAAAAATCTTTTTTTGTTTGTTTGTTTTGTTTTTAGCAGGGGAAGTTTAAAATTCAAACCCTAAAAATGAAAAATAAAGTTGTGAGACTGTGCATTTTTGCTGATGTTTAGGGATTCCTTGACTTTTATTTTGAAGCACTTCTCTATCACACTGAGAAGCAAAACTTAGACTACTGAAGAGGTATAAACAAATATTGTTTGCTAAAATCATCAGATTTGTAGTGCTTACAGAGAAAATATGGAAACAAGATGATCTGGAGTCATTTGTCTCGAGATGGACCCCACTGTACTTCTACTATAGCTGTTTTTCCAAGGCAGAAACTGTAGTTAAACAGTACTGTTCTAATTAACTAATTTTACCTTGTGCTTCAGTAAGGAACTGACAATTCTCAGTTGCTTGCTCCATATACAGCCATGAGATTTCACAATGAGGATGATCAGAGATCTCTTCAAACATGGGAACTTGCATTTTCTGGGACCTTATGGAAAGAATGCAGGTTCAGAGAGTCTGAAAGGTCCCTTATAGGATTTCGCTTTGGTTTTAACCTCCTCATTAAAAGGATAAATGAGAATCTGGCCTCAATGTAAATCCTAATTGGAGAAAATGGCACTCCCTAGTTTAAACAAAAATCTGTTAAAGTTAAGGCCTTTTTTCTCAGCTCTATCCATGGATTTTATGCTACTGTTGAATCTGTAGTATCTCTTATTTTCATAGATGCCTATTGATGCATGAATGAATGTATCTGGACATGTGAATAAACTTTCTTTCATTGAGTGTGTCATAGTAGCTTTAGCATCTTGACTAAATCCAAGGAGCTTTCAGAATGTTTTTCAGAGAAGAAAAGTTGTTAGGATGCCCATCTCCTAAACAAGAACTAAGGTAATCATACTGAACCTGGTATTTAATATTAAATGAAGTTATTCTTATCTATTGTGATGTTAACAAGACTTATGAGAAAACAAAACATAATGGTTTTGTTTCTTGATACATTGGATGAGGTAATGACTTTGATGTTTCTTTTGGCTGTAGCTGTTTACTAATGAATCTTCTGAGAATTGCTAGTCTGTTATACAATTTAAGTCCAGAGGGAATACAAGTTGCTGCATTTAAAAATGAGAGAGAGAAAGAAAAATCTGTCTTGCCTAAAGTCTCTTTTTTTTTTTTTTTTTCCCTTCCCTTGTTTGAGGGGAAAAAAAATAATGTCTGTATAATCTCAGACAGCTGAGGTTATCTAGTTGACATAGTCAGGAAATGCTGAATTTCATTTTGGCAATCTATTCATGCAAGTTGACATGATATTTAACTACTGCACAGATAAACCATTTCTCATATATAAATGAAAAATCCTGTGAGCACAGAAAATCCATTATTTTAATTTACCATAAGATTAAGGTTCTCAGATGAATTCCTTTAATGTATATAGTTTCCATTTTTCAAGAGAAGTCTCTAATTCCTAGTACAGAGTAATATTTCACATGGTCTACTGTAATCATACATATGATTATAAAGCCCACTGCCCAGCTTTGGCTTGGCATAAAAAGTTTACTTGTTTTAAATGATCAAAACCTAGTAAATCGATGTCTTCTTGAAGTCATCTTGTGTTCTTCTGCACAACTTACACGACATAATAGTTTCCTCTTCACATTTTGTCACTGTAAGCTGTTTAGTAATTCTCCCTCCTACCCATTTGCCAGTGGATGCTGTCATGCTACTTTAACGTAGATGGAAGTTCCTAGAAAAGCAATCCTAAAAGCAAAGTTGGTTCACTTTCTTGGACCAAGAGGTACTGAACAATTATAGAAAAGGTTCCTTCCCAGAGCTTTGGTTTCAGGTACTGAGCCCTCTTCCTGTAGTGGTAGCTATTAGCAGCCACCTCTTCACTTTCAAAGTTTTATGTCTGTTTCTGGTGCAAGTAAAGTCAGCTTGTAATTAGTGCTTCCATTCTTCCACTTTCCTGTGTCTTCTATTTCATTCTTAAAGTGACTTGCAACTTAGTAGCTGAAGATTTTCAGATGATGGAGGAGGGAGGGTAGCCATGAAGGAAAGGCATAAAGAGCTCAGTTCAGTTGCTGAACCACAGAGCCATTGAATGACAGTTGAAACAGCCTAAAACAACCAAGATCAAAGGAGAAAGCCAGGAAGGCTTGGACATTTTGAAAGACACTTTTTTGCTTTAAAAATGTTGAAAATAGGTATCTTTCAGTTATCTCAGTGCTGCTATGTTTTTGTTCATAATTCATATCTCCAGACTACAGAACCTGATAGTTTTTAGAGTTGCAGTTTTAGTTATCTACCCATTTACACAGTGGACTCTTTGTTGATCAGTGTCCAAATGGCAACTTGACACTTCTGTTCCTGTTTTTAACAGTAATGACATAGAAGAGGTGGAGGAAAAAAGACAGAAGAAATGGTCTGGCAAAATGTTTTATAACTATTTTGGGGAATAATCTTAAACTAAAATTTCAGACCATCAGTTCAACACTTCTCAAGTGTTGAGAATTGCTCTGACACATTAAGTGTTGATTATATTTGAAATGTATTAAAGCTTCACTAGAAGACATTACACTGATTCAAGTGGATATGTTTTAGGTTGTAAATGTTGGAAACTTTGATAGCAAGTCGTTTCCCTGGAGGATGACATACTTTCTATCTGTACTGCTCAGCCTAAACTTTTCTGCCGATGTCAAGAGCCTTTCTGATTTTCCTAAATCTATAGTTGCTTGGAATATTTTAGTAATGCTTTTATAGGTATTTAAAGAAAGCAATATCTTTTACGTAGTATGCTGCCTTTTGATCCCTAGTTTTCCTCATACTCAGTAATACTCAGTGAAGCCTACGAAACGTCATAAAAAGTTAAAGGATAAACAAGGAAGTTGCAATTCAATGGACAGTCTCCAACAAATTTTGTTAGTCAGATTTTCACGCATGTGCCAAAGAAGTATAAAATTTAAACAGGTGTCTGCAAGTATAAGTTTTTCTTAGATTAATATAGTAGATTAGAAAATATTAGATCTCTTATCCAATGGCTGGTATACCATGAAGAAGGAATCCTTAGCCTATAAGAATACAAGCGGTCTTGCCACTGGGCAGATTTTATGAATTACAGTGAAGTGAAGGAGAATTTTCTTGGTCTGCCTTATGATTTTGTTTCACTAGGAACCTTTTATACTTGTTTTATCTGTGTTCTGTATTAACAGGATTTTTTCTGCTTTGTTTTACTGAGAACAAAAACAAAAAATAGAATAAAGAAGCTGAACAGAATAAAAACAAATGTGCTGGCAGTGGTGTAGAAAGCAGAACAGGAGCGAAGAAAATAAGACTAAAAAAAACCATAAAAGTGGAAGAAATGTGCATATTTTTCAGTTACTTGCAACTTGCAGATTGTACTAGGCTCAGGGGAACAACAAGAGAAATAAAGTAGTAATTAGCCTATAATGCAAATTGTATAAATGTGGAAAAACAATGCAAAGAGGTGTTGACATTTCTGTTTAAGCCAGTTTTTGATGGCTGGTAAGAGTCAAAGAAATATACAGTTGAAGACGATGAGAGAGTGCTGGAGAAGTTCAAATTTTTCTACAGTTGACAATGTACAATATGGTGTAACAGTAAGAAAAATGTGCTTGTTATGTTGCTGAACCTTTATCTTAGCATCTTCACTTCTTTGGTGACCCAGATGAAGTGTTAGCAGAACATATAGATAAGCTGGTAAATGTGTGAGAACCAACACTGCATCTATCACTGTCACTGAAGAAAAGTGCAGGAGGAAATGGGGTTAAGACCAGTCTTGCAGGCTAGCGCTGAAGAATGAGTGAGGCAGTCTTGCCATTCCATTGGCAGTTTGTGATGTTTTTTTCCCTCTCCTTCAGAAAGTTTTTGCAATCAAAACAGTGACACATAGCTGACTCAGAATACAGACCTTACTAAACTGATACCTACCTGCTAACCAAAATCTAAAAAGTAGTGTCCACTTATTAAAAAATAATAATAATAAGATAACAACAACAAAAAAAAAAATAGCTAAGAGATTGCTCCTTACTGTAAATGAGGTGTCAGAATGAGACATTTTCAAAGAGTCTGCATGTGCTTCAGGACCAAAATGTCTCTTATGACTGGACTTTTGGGAATTAACCTAGACAAACCTATTGGTATTGATTACACATACTTTTAGAGTCACAAATACAAATAGTTTGTTGACAACTGAATATTGTGCGCTGTTGGAATACACTGCTTTTCTGTAGCTGTCAACAGGAGAAATGGTTTAATTTTTATTCTTTCTGTTATAACTTTGTAAGCATTACTGTTATAACTGTAAACTTTACTGTTACATTTTTTTTCATTGTTTATGGCCTTATTCTATAAAGTATATTGTTCTATGATACACAAGAATATCAAAATATTTTAGCTGTACATCTTTTCAAAATATAATCAACATTTAGTTTCTTGGCCATAGTAAAATTATCATTATCATCTCTCGTACTAATTGTGAATCTGTCTATGAAAACTTATCATCAAAAACATTCCTTATGAACAAATGGCACACACTTGGATAAAACTTTCTCAGACTGAAGCTTTTAAACAAATCCCCAGGAATGCTGGCAACTATCAAAGTCTCTTATTAAATCAAGCTGCTTCTGGTTTATGTAAATGTGAGCTTGCTCCTACACAAAAAAGATAGTCATTGTTACTGTAGGATCTTGTCCCACAAAGGTCTGTTTCATTGTAAAATACTTGTGGAAAAATATATATGGATAGAAAAGGTTGAATCTGGCATATTTCTCTGCTTGCTTGTAGCAGCCGGCTAAGAGAGGTTACACAGAACAGCTGTCCCAAGGTTTTGTTCTGTATCATTCTATAGATATCACTCATATTTAACTATGTGGGGAGCCTACAAAATCTAGCTGGTTCAATTAGATGCAAGGATATGAGTGATGTGAAATTCATGGTTTAAAAAAATAAATAAATAAAATTGAAAAATGGCAGCCATAATATATCCCATTATGGAAGTTGTAGGTATCGGCTGTTATATTCTAAAGATACCTAAAAATATTGTATCATTTCTGCTAATGTTCAGTTTAATGAGTGAAATTTAAAATTAATTCTACAGAGTATACCACAGACATCTGCAAGAAAAAAAAGAAAAAGTAACTAATGTGAGTTGGTAGCTGAGTGGTCATTTAAAATTATGCGTGATATCTGAATAGTTTCCAAAAATTCATCTATTAACTCTTTTGTTTTTCAGTCCTCCAGTGATTTGATATTTTAAAACTTCTTTCCCCAAAATGAAGAAAACTCTTGTAAAACATTACATATGTTTAGCAAATTAAAATTACATTAACAGTATATTTTCCTGTAGTAAAGAATTATTATTAGTTTGAATGGGTAAGTTGGCAGATAGTCCTGTAGGTATCCATTTTATTTATATGTCAAAAACCTGTGTTGCAATTTTTATTGTGTATTCCAATTGCTTGTCATAGCCAACTCTGGCAGAATTACGATGTATTTGCACTTGCTCCTAAAAGAAATGTTTTCTGATCTGCAGGCAGCAGTGAAGAACCATCCTGCACTTTTATTGCTTTCATTTCTTCATTGTAGCTAATATTTTCTGTCTTCTCACTTACTGACAAGTATATTGATCTGACAGTGGCAGTAAAAGGAGACGTTGGTGTATCAATGTTGTGAATGTGTATGCTGTCTCTTCAGCTCCAATGCAATTCTTAATGTTTTTGCTGTCGTTTAAATTATGTGCCCTTAAGCAACCCAGCTAGGGAAACTGAATTCTTTACACCTCATGGACAAGGTGTACTGAAACAGTGGATGCCTTCATCTCACTGCAGTCGACAGGGAAAGGACAGAAAATGGAGTTGAGACATAATGCTGTCTTGACCCAATTCACAAGCCAAACACAGCTAAACTAACATAATATTTTGTGCTGGTATAGGTCAATAGCAAATTTACCACTCACGCAGAGCAAAAGGGAATAAGACAAGAAATTTCAGACAATTCTTCTCCTGTGCTGTTTTTAGGGCAGCACAGCTGACAATTTACAGCAGGTGTGCTGACCATGTTGGGAGGAGAAGAAAAAAGAAATAAACTCTCTCACCTTTTACTTCAGAAATGAGCCATCAAATTAAAACAAAGAAAAAAATGTTGCTACATTAATGGTTTGTGGGCTTTTTGTTGTTGTTGTTGTTTCTTTGTTGGTAAGGTTATTGTTTTGTTTTTGTTTTGTACTTCACTTGACTCTCACTATCCAACCTGAACACCCAGAAGTGTAAAGGGTAAATTGTTTGAAGGTCATCTTTCTTCACAAAATTCTTGAGGTTGGAAGGGACCTCTGGAGGTCATCTAGTCCAATCCCCCTGCTCAAGCAGGGTCACCTAGGGCTGGTTGCCAAGCACAATGTCCAGACAGGTTTTGAAGATCTCCAAGGAGGCAGATTACACAACTTTGTACAACCTGTGTCAGTACTCAGTCACCCTCACGGTAAACAATTATTTCCTGATGCTCAGAGGGAACCTCTTGTCTTTCAGCTTGTTCCCATTGCCTCTTTCCAGTCACTGGGCACCACTGAAAAGAACCTTGCTCCATCCTTTTTGTACCCTCCATTAGGGGATTTATATAAATTGATAAGATCCCTCCTGACCCTTCTCTTCTCCAGCCTGAACAGTCACAGTTTTCTCAACCTTTCCTCATAGAAGAGATGCTCCAGTCCCTTAATCTTTTTTTATGCCCCTTAGTTGGATGCTCTCCAGAAGCTCCATGTCTCTCTTGCACTGGAGAGCTCAGAACTAGACCCAGCACTCTAGATATGACCTCGCCAGTGCTGAGGGAAAGGATCACTTTCCTTGACATGGGAATACTTCGACTAATGCAGCCAAGAACACTGTTAGCCTTCTTAGCACCAAGGGCATATTGCTGACTCGTGTTCAACTTGGTATTCACCAGGATCCCCAGATCCCTTTCTGTAAAACTGCTTTCCAGATGATTGCCCCCTTATTGCCCCTATATTGGAGCACAGAGCTCTTCCTGCTAATGTGCAGGACTTTGCACTTTCCTTTGTTGAAATTCATGAGAACATTTCTCCAGCCTGTCCAGGTCCCTCTGAATAACAGCATGTTACAGTCTGATGTATCAGACACTCCTCCTGTTACTGTGTCATCTGCAAACTTCCTTCATCATCTAGATCATTAATGAAGATGTTAAACAGGACTGGATGCAGGATCGACCCCTAGGGTACACTACTGGCCTACAAATAGACTTTCTGCCACTGCTCACTACCCTCTGGGCCTAGCCATTCCACCAGTTTTTGATCCGCTTCACTGTCTGCCCACCCAGCCCATACAACAAGAGCTTGGCTATGAAGATCGTATGAGGGACATTGTCAAAGCTGAAGTCCAGGTACACAATATCCACTACTCTCCCCTCATTTGTCAGGCTGTTCATTTCATTGTAGAAGTATATCAATAGTCAAGCATGGTTACCCCTAACAAAGAAACCCAAGCAGTCCTTGAATTTGCTTTAACTGCTTTTCAGGTCAGGGACTTAGACCAGTCTGTGTAGTAGTAGCAGCAGCACAGACCCATCACTGGACATGTGAAAGGAACCTGGTATGGGATCTGTTCTTGGTTTGCTTAAAAGATCTAGTAATTAGGCCTTGTTTTACATGTTTGTTTGTTTTAATTTTCAGTCTAACTGAACACTTACTGTGTTTTTTTTTTTCTTCCCTGTAACATACAAACTTTAACTCAGATGCAAATCAGATTTAAAAAAGAAAAAGAAAAGGCAAATATATGGTGCACAAATATGTGATCGATAAGCAGAACAACTTATCTAACTTGAGAAATTCAGTGTCACAATTTTATAAAGTTCAGACCAGATAAAATGTTGTGCCTTTGGGGAAACTGACTAAAGTCTAGAATTCCCCCTTTTTCTGTAACTGATATCCAAGTTTTCTTTTCCTTTGATGTTTTAGAAAAAAAAAAATATTATTTAAAATACATATTACGCTATCAAACAGAACATCCTTAAGCTAATGTTTTGCCATTCCCATGTGCCCATCAAAACATAGAGTATTCAGCTTTTTTTCATTAACTTCTGATTTGTTCATGTTTCAGTTTGCAGCATGGCAAAAACACCTTTAAAGTGATAATCCTTGCTATGTTTACAAAGGTGAAACTTTATCATCCCTGAAACATGTCAGCAGTAGTAAACTGTTGACTACAATGGCAACTCAAAGAGAAATTTTTGCTAATTTCTACAGAAAAATGTTATGAGATTACCATGCTAGAACGAATTTTCTGATTTCTGTTCTTATTTGTAGGATAACAGTATTAACCATGTAGTTGTGCATACTACCTATACACATGACCATATCATATTAATGTACACCTATTATTCATCTTGCTTCTTGAGCATCCTACTAGGTAAACTTCATTTGAGAAACATCCCTCATTATCTACTAACAATGGAAAACTGTAATAATTTCTGAATCAGGTTAATGTCTTCCTCATTTTTTCAGAGTTTCTATCAACTGGTTAGCCTGCAAAAGTGTAAGGCACCTACATTTTTCTAATTTGGTAAGTGTTGTGTTGCTGTGCAGCACAGGTTTTCAGCACTTTGAATTATAGTTGTGCTTACAAAACTGCTTTGAAGCACAGTGTCTATTGGCAAAAACAGATAATTGGGAAAATAAACTAACCTGATATTCTATGACAAGGTGACCTGCTTAGTGGATGAGGGAAAGGCTGTGGGTGTTAGACTTTAGTAACACCCAGACCTAGACCTAGACTTTAATAAAGCTCTTTACAATGTTTCCCACAGCATTCTGCTGGAGAAACTGGCTGCTCATGGCTTGGACAGGCGTACACTTCACAGGGTAAAAAACTGGATGGGTGGCTGGGCCCAAAGAGTTGTGGTGATTGGATTTAAATCCAGTTGGTGAGTGGTCACCAGTAGTGTTCATCAGGGTTCAGTTCTCTCTAATATCTTTATCATTGGTCTGAATGAGGGGATTGAGTGCACCCTTGATAAGTTTGCAAATGATACCAAGTTAAGTGGGAGTGTTGATCTGCCTGAGGGGACATCAACAGAGGAGCTCTGCAGAGGAACCTGCAGAGGCTGGACTGATGGGCTCAGACCAACTGTGTAAGGTTCAACAAGGCTAAGTGCTGGGTCCTGCACTTGGGTCACAACAACCCCATGCAATGCTACAGAATGGAGGAGGAGTAGCTGGAAAGCTGCCTGGTGGAAAAGGACCTGGGCATACTGTTTGATAGCTGACTTAATATGAGCCAACAGTGTGCTCAGGTGGCCAAGAAGGCCAACAGCATCCTGGCTTGTATTAGAATTAGCGTGGCCTGCAGGACTATGGAAATGGTTGTCACCCTGCACTAGGCTTTGGTGAGGCTGCACCTCAAATACTGTGTTCAGTTTTGGGCCCCTCACTACAAGAAGTACATTGAGGTACTGGTGCCCGTCCAGAGAAGGGCAATGAAGTTGGTGAAAGGTCTAGGGAACAGGTTTTATGAGGAACAGCTGGAGTTATTTAGCCTAGAGAAAAGGAGGCTCAAGGGAGACCTTATTGCTCTCTATGACTACCTCAAAGGACATTGTAGCAGGGTGGGGGCCAGTATCTTCTCCCAGTCATCAAGCAATAGGACAAGAGGAAATAGTCTCAAGTTGTGCCAGAGGAGATTTAGGTTGGATATTAGAAAACATTTCTTCACTGAAAAGCTTGAGAGGCATTGGAACAGGCTGCCCAGGGAACTGGTTGAGTCACTGTCCCAGGAGGTATTCAAAAGACATGCAGATGTGGTGCTTAGGGACATGGTTTAGTGGTAGAATTGACAGTGCTAGGTTAACAGTTGAACTTGGTGATCTTAGAGGCCTTTTCCAACCTAAATGATTCTATGATTCTAAAAATGTCTTGTTGGGTAACTTTTCTTAAACATTGCTTTACTCTCTGCTCCCTATGATGGATAAAAAATAGAATAAAAATTGGCCTGTTAGTCTTTGCTGTCCAAGGGTAAAGTATACGTATATGCACAATCATCATGCACACACATACATTTATTTTGAACCTGATCCATGTTTACAAAACTTTCTCATGTTACAGTTTAAGACTTGGATTGTTCTTTTAAATATATATATATACACGCTGTTTGGATAATTTCGGTATTGTAATAAACTTTTTACTAGATATGACATGTTTTATGAAACAAAATATCTTTTTAGAAAGATAGTCATCCTTATAAAAAGAAAAAATCCATGGTGTTTTGTAAGGAAATCATTATTCAGAGAAACATGTCAGTCGTTTATCACAGGTTCCTCCCATCAATTACAGTAATGGCATTATTTAACTTCCCAACGTAGAAGAACTTTAATGCGTTGGAGGTTCATTAAAATGAGAAGTTGCATAAGCATCTGACAAAGGATTTAAAAGATTTTGTCCCATAGGAAAATAAAATAATTTCAAGTATGAATAAAAGATTCAAAATAAAGGTGGGAAAAAACAAACTAACAAAAACCTACTCTAGAAATATTTGGATTTATGGATTACAAGAGAGCTTAATGTTGGAGTTGGTCTTCAACCATACTTTACTGAGGTGACATAATGTTCTAAACATTGCTTTGCAAGGAGACATGAATGAAAGTTTGCTATACAAGTGAAATGTTAAATAGGTTGTGAGTTTGTGTGAGTTATTCTTCAGATCTTTCAAACAACAATACAGACACATTTCCTAACTAAAAACATGAATGCATTTTAATTTATGCAAATTTGCATAAGTTTCTGCGTGCATGTATATACCCATGCACACACACTGAAATGAGCTGTTGGTGCTGATACATAAGGCCATAATAACAGCAGGAAGATGTGCAAGCTGTTACCGCATTACTGTTTTTGACTTCTTTCTATATTTTCCTTAGATTTTTCTCATATAAATCATTAGATGATGTGAAGGAATTAGCTAGCAAAACATATATATATTTTTTTGTTTCACAATTAAACAATGTTGCTGCTGCTTAAAAATACATATTGGCAAAGTTTTGTTGATTTTTCTGGGTATCAACATGCACAAGTCATGGGTTTGTGGTTTTTTTTTCGTTTTTTTTTTTTTTTTTTTTTATATAGTAGAAACAATTATACGACGCTTCTGAAACATTGTGAAATTTCTATTACTGAAGTTTAAGTACAATTAAACAAGTGTCTGTTGTAAGGGATTTAAGTATAATTTCTTATACTGATTACTAGCCAAAGCCACTGAAGTGTTTCCTGACTTCCTGTAGACCAGGTTATGCAACACAGTGCTATAATGACTTAACAGTTCAGATTTTTAAGAAGAATGGACACCTAATTAGATTTGGCTTTGTGACAGTCCTTCAGAATGTGTTGCTTCTAAGCCTGATTTGAACAGCTTAATAATCTGTAGGCAAGTTGTTACTTAAGGTGACTCTTTGGGAAACTTGCTCACTTAGTTAAGTACTTAATAAGAACTGCACAATTTTAAGACTGTGTTAAACCACAGGGTGGCACGGGGTGTGTACCCACTATATCTTCTTCCTTGAATAGAAGGATGCTTACCCCTGATAGTTGAGACACTGGTTTGTACAGGTTGGGAGGAAGATAAATTCTCTCTAAGCTGGTGGACCTCTTCAGAAAGTTTCTCCAAAGTATTCTCTTTTACTTGGTGGAACTATTGAGAAAGTTTTTCCACAGTGAAGATGCAGGCCTGTAGGCCTGTAGTGAGAGGAGAGACTTTCTTCGTACTGCCAGAGTTGTTTAGGCAATTCATCCACTGTGGGTTCCTCATGGTCTTTCCAGGTCATTACTGCCAATGAGCTGGCATATGATGATGGTGCACTCTGTACAAACTTCCACCACATGGGTCGTGTACACTTGACTTCATCTGGATCCTTGGATAGCTAGTCATTGTC
The DNA here is from genome assembly GCF_009769625.2 of Cygnus olor. Taxonomy (NCBI): domain Eukaryota; kingdom Metazoa; phylum Chordata; class Aves; order Anseriformes; family Anatidae; genus Cygnus; species Cygnus olor. Next base: position 73,087,032 of record NC_049170.1, read on the forward strand.
TAGGTCCTCATAAATCACCTCCTGTACAGCTAATTCCCTCAGGTACTGGATTCCCTTCTCCATGGTGGTCCATTTGCCTGGTTGACATACAAGATCTTCCTTGAAGGGATACCTTTCCTTCACAACTGACAGGAGATGCCTCCAGAGGGTGAAGATCTGTACTCTATTTCCAATTGCTTTGTCAATGCCTGTGTCCTGAGCAAGGGATCCCAGCTGCCTGGCTTCCCTGCCCTCTAATTCCAGACTACTGGCTTCGGTGTCCCAGCACCAGAGCAGCCAGGTGACAAGGTGCTCACCTGGACAACAACCACAATCCTTTCGCATATCTCGTAGCTCATGCTGGGATAGGCCTCGGGTAGTTATTGATGCTTTTATGACATCTTCCTCTTCATCTTTCTGTTCGTGTGATGGCCCAGCCACTGCGAAGTAGCCCATCTTGTCGTCATCTTCCTCCCTAGTCTGAGTAGGAATTCCTCTGCGTTCTAAACAACCTGACTTTCTCATCCATTGTTTCGTCTTGGTTACAGGGGCAACTTGCACTGCTACAGTCTGTTTCCCTGACCCAGCCGCGGGGCCCGTCACAGGGGTTGGAACAGTTGCAGGGCCCATCACAGGGGTTGGAGTGGTCGTTGGGCCTGTCACAGGACTTGGAGTGGCTGCAGGGTCCGTCTCTAGGTTTATAGTGGCATTGATTGCAGCTCGATAGGCGTAGGCCAGGCCCCAACACGTTGCAGTGATTTGTGTACCTCTGGTATTGCCCGGGTGATGACACCTTTTTCAAGCATTTTACCAGATTTTTAGAATTTTGCAGTTGTTCAGGGGTGAATGTCCAAAACACTGGAGGTGCCCACTGCTCTAGATGCCTGCCCATATCCTCCTACACTCCCTGCCACTCATAACTATCCTGCCTCAGGACAGATCTCTGGATGGCATTCCTAAGTAGTTGTTTAACCTTAAACAAAATCTGAAGTGTATTCAGGAGACATAACAATAACAACATGCTGGTCTGAACATCCCAAGGATATTCAAAATCTTGTAGAGCTATTGTAACTAGCCCAGAGAAGAAGAGGTGGGTGAAGGAGAAAGGGAGAGTGAACAAGTAAGAAAAAATATCTCCCCCTGTCCCCTCCATAGATTGGCTCCCTGAAGAAAAAAGGTAAAACGTGTAATTGTTAATAGTTTCTGAGATATGGTTTCCAAAGTATGGAGTTGACGGCAGTGCTGAGTACAAACTGAGTACAAAAGTGACTTATTGTAAGCACTGCTCTGGAACAATTAAAAACATCAGTGTGATATCAACATTATTCTCATCCTAAATCCCAAACACAGCACCATATCAGCCACTAGGAAGAAAATTAGCTGTATCCTAGCCGAAACCAAGGCAATCCCAAGAGCAGTGTTAACACTTTTTGAAAGAGCTGACTGAGAGCGAAAATATTGTTAATATTAGTTGCAGTATGAGACACCATCCCTTGTCTTTTTCTGAGACCCTAATATGAGTTTAATAAATTCTTATTTTTTAAGTCCTTCAGTAGCGTAGCCACAGATTATGTATTAAAATCTTCTAATTTTGACAAAGATCCAAACGTAATCCAAAAGCAAAGAAAATAGACTAAATTCACAAGCTAACCATCTTGTACCTGAAGCACATTTCTAGGCCTATGCAGTTTTTAGTGGCACATACATTTTAGGTCACCTGTTACAACATGGCTGAAATGCCTTTGTGGAAATTTGGTTTCTTTGAACACTTCTGTCAACATATATGGGCTCATATTCATATATGGGTTCATATTCCTATATGGCTTCATATTCAGATGAACATGTAAATATGTTGTTAAATCAACATTCTTCCAGCAAGAATGAAGTTCACGCAGCTTTAGCAGTCTGAAAATATGCACTTTAAAGATTTTTTTTTTTTTTTTTTTAAGAAGTCAGTGGACAAAGAAGAACCTCCGAGGGCTAAATCATCCTCCTTAGGCGTCACAGAGAGTAAACTGCTGTTTCGAGATACTAACATTTTCATTATCTTCAAACAATGGAATCTAAATACCTAATTTAGTTTAAGTATGCATTTTAGATAGTGAAAGTTAGGGCAGAGAATCCTTTACAAAAGTGGGGTTTATGATTTTCGAAAATGTTTAAGCACCCTCATCTCACTACTGCCAAAGAGGTGTTGGTGGCAAAATATTTGATATATCTGGCCCTCAGGCAATTAGGCCAGAGTCACAAAAGGGCTTAAACACGTTTCTTGTGCATGGAAGTTCTATGGTTTACCCACTTTGTCTGAAGAACAACCTACTTTTATTTATTTTCAAACTGTGTCTTAGAGGATTAATATACTAACTTCTACTATTAGGTGAGAGAGAGAAAAACAGTTATTATCTGACATCTACTGTTTATTTATGATTGCTAGTCACTGTAACCTCTGTCATCTCTTTTTCATGTTGAAGAGTACAGCCCGCTTAGCTGTTCCCTGTGAGAAAATATTCCATATCTTTGATTCCCCTTATTGCCCAGAACCTCTCTGAACTTCTCCCAATTCTATGGCACATTCTTGAGATGAGATTGAGCTGTACAAAATGTCCAGGAGGCAGGTGAAACAGGGATTAGTTATAAGGCATAACTATATTCTACTTTTTCCCTCTGCCCTTTGAAATAATTCCATGTGTGGTTTTTTTCATTGATCCTGAACATTAAGTTGACATTTTTCATATATCTGTATACTATTACTATAAAATCTCATTTCCAAGATGGTCTCAGAGTTGTACTTTTCTGCATGAAATAAAGAAAACACTTTGCCCACCTCCTGCCCCTGACATTTCTTCATATATGATGATCTTTCCTGGGGGTTTTATTGTCTAGTCATTTACCTCAAGAGACTCTCACCTTGAGTTTTTCACATTTGGTCTCATCCTTTCTATTCTGAGTAAATTAGTTTTAGCAGAAAACTATGTCACTTCATTCCTCACCCTGTTTTCCAGGTGTTAAGAAGAATATACCTATGTGCAAATTCCCCAGTGATCCTTCTCTGTTCATGAACTTTGCTCCCCTATCTCCTAATAAATTATTTATTTGTGAAGTGATATCCTTTTTATGTCAGGGCTGTTTAGTTCCCTTCAAAACCTTTGGTGAGCAACTCGTGAAGGCTTTTTAGAAATCTAGGTAGATTGTGTGAAATGGATGATCCTTGTGCCTACAGCTGTGGACCCCTTCAGAGATCTCTAGCAAATTTCTAAGGTTCACTTCCTTTTTCAAAAGTCGTGTTGACTCTCCTCTGTTGTGGCCATATTCATAGCAACTCTTGAAGATGTTGAGCCATATGTTGCACATCACTTAAGACCAAATACAGAGTTTCATCTCTTCTCTCTAATCTAACTTTTCACTAAAAAAGATATTTTTATTATCTGAAAATCTGATCTTCTGGCTTAGCTTTTATGCTATAGATACTCGCTCTGTCTAAACTGGATTATGAGTTTACTTCTTTATTAATGAAATCTCTTTGACTCTTGGCAAGAACTGCTGTCCTTTTCAAGTGGACAGCTAAGAAGGGTCAGTATTATGCTTTTCCTGTTTAAGCTCAGAGTTTCAGTCCAAGTGGATTCTGAGCTGCTTGTTGAAGTGGTTAGTTTGTTCACTTGATTTGATTCTAACCTCTGTTTTAAAATGAATCAATCATTTTTAATATATTTATAATCTCTATTTAGGCATGTGATGTTAACCCGCCAGTACTTAGGTATTTCTTCAAGCAGGGCCTCGATTTAGACTACCATGGTGAAGGCTTAGTAGGTGATGAAGAAAAAAAAAAAAAGTTGGTAGTGATGATTATTCCTGCTGTCCACTTTATTATATAATTATTCAATCATTGTCACACATGACCCAAAAAGTGAGAAAGCATGTCTGTGTATTGCTTGACATAAATAATCCTCAGTGTCCTTCTTCTCCAGTAGCACCTATCAGCAAGCTAAAATCACATCTTGAAGCAAAGATAGTCTTTGATGCTGTAGCTGTGCTATTGAGAACATTAGACTGATGAACCCAAAATAAGCTTTGTGACCTTGTGATGCCTTCTCAGCACACTCACACAGAAAAAAATCCTGGATTCTAGTGCTTGGTTTCACTACTTGCTTTCTAATATTGGATAATAATGGATAATTTTATCCATTGGCTGATACATAAAATTTGTGCAAGCACTCTCTGAAGCAAACAAATTTTCGCTCTTCCAGCAGAGATGCTATCATCAGTAGGCTGCAGAGTCATGTTCTCTGTTGTTTGTTTCTCTTCCTCTCCTGTGCTTTGAAATGACTAGGGCCATTCTCCTTACACATGGTGTTAAAATCAGTGTTGTCTTTATACATTAATTTTGCTCTGAATACATTTTCTAAATAGTTCCCTGTGGGGAACTGAGATAAGTGGATCCCTGTTTTGTGCATCTTGAATAGTTTTATTTATGCCTAATATGTCCAGAACAGCCAAAGTAACACCATCTTGAAGATAGCCTCTAGTGGAGCTTTAGTTGCTTACATAATTAATGCAAATAGAGACAGTAATAGTGTTTAAGGCACCTAATTTGTCAGGTGGGGATTCTGTGATTTTTTTAAATTATTATTATTATTTTTTTTTCCTTTGGACTTTGTTAAGTCCTGTTAGAACTTAATAACTGTTAGACTTTGTTCTTGTTCATCACCAATTTAATTTAGCCTCCACTTTTCTGTTGTACTTCTCAAAACCTATTTTTTTGTGCTTCAATTCTATCCATTTAGAAAATGAATGCACCATACTAATGCACAGATTCTTTGCATCTCATTTGTTTATTACCAGAGTATAATGCAAATAATAATAATGCCATTTTTTGTTTTATATGATAGAGTACTTTTTGTCAGATTGCAATTTTAAATGCACCGATTTTGGTGTTTAGAAAACAAAATAAGTTAAAATAAATATACTGTTCTATTAGTTCTGTTGTAGTGGGAAAAAACTGTCATGATGTCTCTAAACTTCTGCATGTGATTTTGAGATGAACTTCTCTTGTTTGCACCAAGGTTCTTTTAGAAACTGCTGATTGTGCAGACTCCAGCACCTGTTCCTGTCCAATAGCTATGTCAGCCATCTCTCATATTTTTCTTCACACAGATTTCAAGTGTTTTTTTGTTTGTTTGTTTTTTTATACACCTTTAAATTAAAACTTTATTCATACTCATGTCCTGAATTGCAAACTATTAATGTTTCTCACGTTCATTGTCTCTTACATAAAAATTTCTGCAGAAGAAATTGCTTCAGAAATTGCTTTGAGATGTTACTGATTTTCTTCTTGTATCCCTCCCCTTGGGTAGCCAAACATTGTAGATGCTGTGAATTAAGTTGTTACTCTGTTGTGTATACAACCATGATAATACTGCTACATTAACTTTTTTTTTTTTTTTTTTTTTTTTTACTTTTGTTGTTGTTGTTCTTGATCACAGCATTTATGGAAATATCTACGTGGTTTGAAAAGCCTGAGGAAGGGACTGGGAATTAAAATGTATATGGGTCCATCACCATAGCATTGTATGAGGCAATAGTAATGGTCAGGCAAGATAAAGGGAGGGACATGAATTTTTTTTTTCTTTTTTTCATGACAAAGCCACTGAATTAGTTTATAGATTCTGACTTTAGCCAAATATATTGTAGCCCACTTTTTTCAAGATTATAATATCCAGAATGCAATGCCAGTAATGATAATTAAGGCAAGTCTGAAGGAGCTGGACTGTTTGCAAGCCCTTCAGTTAGCCTCTGTGTATTCTACACGTAGGGTACATACCATGCATGGTACTACACAGTGCTGCATGTGTACTACCATTAGTATTTAAAATACCAAGACTAATTTTGAGTGAGTTGCTAGCTCAGAAACAGGAAGGCATGGTTGCAGCAGCCATACAGTTTCTCTATACTGCATGTTCACAAAACTCTACTAGGTCATGTCTTCAAGGTGCTGCTTTGCCCAGTGTCTCCCTGGGTATCATTTTTTCCTTTGTGGTAGAATTGCTGGCTACCACCTTCCTGGCATTTCTCTGCCTTGTTACAGATCACAATATGTTCTGTTTGGCCTCTCTTTCCCCTCATTTTCCTCCTTCCCCCCCTCATCCCAGCGAGGAATGCTGGGGTCAGCCTCTGCACAAGAAAGAGATGTTAACAAGCAGTGAAGCCCAGATACTACCTAAACACTGTCAAAATGAGGATTTGTTTGTAGTCAGATCCTGTCTTTGGTTTGGCTCTGTCCTTCATTTAATGAAATCCTCTTCAACTTTAATTTAAATCTAATATTTTTTTCTGAGAATGTCATTCACGTACTGTGACCTCTTAAAGTCAAACTTCCTCCAAATACTTACAGAGGTGTATGCATATAGATGTGTATATTATCTGTGCTTTCCAGACTAATTGCAGAAAGGAGTTTATCTAGTACTTGACTAGATATACTGGAAAGTCAAATCCCAGAGTATCCCAAATTACAATGCAACGTAGAAGGCAGATTGTAGCTACAACAGGATGGAACAGGATTCTTATTTATTTCATGTTATCTTCCAAGGTTTCCATAATGAATGATCACCTTCACCATTTTATTGCTTTTTTTTTTCATGTTAATAAGACAAAATTCTTATACATCATGAAATTTTCAAACCTCTTTCATCTCTGATCATAGTTCCATACAAAAACAAATAAATAAATACAGCCCACTACTGTTATATAGAATGATACTTTTAATTTCTGTGTTTGCTAAAATAAATATATATATATATATATATTAAATTAAAAACCTCATGGAATAACCTAGTGGTTGACTTATATTGAATATTGTTGTTTCAGCTTGATTGGTTCTGATATTTAAGTATGTTAAATTAGTTTCCGTATTAATAATTCATAGTAATAAAAGTTAGTGCAGACTGTATTCTGTAGTGCAGCCATTTTGTAATTTGCACAAGATAACTTTAGAGACACAGGTTAAAACTGGAGATTAAACCTGAATTTAATCCACATATAGAAAGTTGGAAGTTGCTCACAACCCGTTTAGAAAAACTGGGTTAACTGAGGCATGAATCACTTCTATGACATTGACTTTCTCTAGTGTTCTTTATGGATAGATTTTCAAGGTTCTAAGAAAAAGCTCGTTCTAACTGTTGATATGCAGGATAGTAATGAATCATGAATGTGTTGTATCTAAAAAGAATTCAGGAAGCAGCAATGACAAAAAGGAATAGTGGAAATATTGAGATTTCAAAATCCTAGATCCTGTGATTTTAAAAAAAAGTAATGTTTTAGACTCCATGTAAGAATTGTTTTCTGGTTCAGGGCCTTCCTCCTTCAACTTGTTAACTTGAGGGCTAGTGAACCTTGGGAGTGATTTTATAAAATTGTACTGTTCATATGCAAAATAAATAAATAAATAAATCACCACAAAGCAAACTATTTTGAGGGACATGCACCAAGTTCTCTGTATTCTCAGTCATGAGAACTCCATAATGATTGCTAGTGACAAGCATAAGAAAAGTGTTATTTTATTGTAACAAGTTCTTGTAAGTGCTGTAGCTTAAATTATATTGTCACAGTACAGAATGAATTTTGTCTTTGTTGTAGTTTTTGAGATTAAGCAAGTATCTTTTTGTTATTATTCTAATTGTCCTATACATCTCCTTTTACATGTAGCAATGTTTGGTTTCTTTGTTCATCAAGTTATTACTTTATCTTGGCTATTGCTTGGAAAAAGAATTTTTGTTTTAGCGTAGAATAAATTTTAGATCTTTCTGTGTGATACCTGACTACCAGACTGTCTTATCACAAATGCTGTAATAACAGTGCTAATCTATACTGTCATATTAACCTAACTAGAAATACATCAGGGAAATGAAGGCTAGCGTTGGTAAACCTGGAGAAAGGTGATGGTAAATGAAAAACACAGAGGCAAACTGGCTTTACCTGAATGATTTTACCTGAATGATTTTACCTGAATGGTTTTACCTGAATGGTAACTGGTTTTAGTTGAATGTTTGATGTTTCTTTGCTATAAGAGCTGTGATAGTCTAGAGCAAATTTCCAATAAGAAAAATAGTGCCAGGAAGTTTGGATATGTTTAAAATTTCAGCTTGAATAGAGGATCAACCACCGAAAGCAAATTCTATTTAAACCTTTGTGACTTAAAAAATGAGACCATGCAGCAAAGTTAGTATGTAACGTCAGATTTACATCTTTATCTAAATTCTGTTAATAATGCTGTTCTCAGTGACCCCTGTGTGGCATCACTATTACTTTGATATCTGTGACTGGCAGGTCTAACAAAAAGTCTGAGAGATGCATGCTTAATGAGACTGAACCTCTTCCTTCTCAGAAGGTAGTCCCCTTTAGGTCAAGACTGAGACACATTGCTAGTCTAAGGGAGCTTGCATTATTACTACTAATATAATATTAATTCTCTTGATATATTAAGTTATTTATTCTCACAGGCTGTCAATCTGACAAATCTTATTAGTACTAAAGAGTTTCTATGATATATAGGGAAAAAGTAATCTCTTTTTTCCCCTTTCCCTCTTGATAATATAAAACCGAGAAAGGTAAATACTAGGGACAAGATTGTCCTTCCAAAAGGTTCTACATTTCTATTTTTTTTTTTCTTTATGACCTTTGTATGCTTCTGAAAAGTATATAAATCCCACGTCTTAGCTATTGGACTAAGTGGCAGTTTTGGCACTCAGAAGACTAAATGTCCTTGGAAGGACTTCACAGCTTAGACTTTGTATGTGGCTGTGAAACAATTTTGAACACAGTGATGAGATCTCTCACTTCATCTTATTGAACTTGATAACAGGATTAAAAATGCAATCTCATCTTTGTATCACCATAATCTTAGTATATCCATTCATGATGATTACAGCTACCATTACTATAAGATTATTAAAATCTTACCATGTTCCTTGCTGCTGTCAATCTTGTACAGTGTAGCTACGTCCTGGCAGAACTCACAGACACAGACAATTTCTTCTTTTTTGTTATTAGATACCAAGCAGGGATCCAGGATGACCTTAAGGATTTTTCTATATTAACATATGCCTAGCACTGCCATATGATTCTTATATTTGCTGCCTTCCAGCTCTTTAGGGTCTGAATGATGCATACCTCACACACAACCTGCACAGTCTCAGAACTTGTTTTATGCATTTGTGAAGCATCTCTGTATTACTGTATGCTTTACTCAATTTACCATGTTCTCAGCACAAGCTTACTTCATGCAAATTTTTTCAAACTGTTCATTGTGAAATACCTGGTTGTGGAGAAACATTTTCACTGAAGTATTTTGGCATAGTGGTTAAGAACATTCCATTTCTGTTCTGGGTTTAATATTGATGACTTCAATTCCTGAAATATCCATAGTAGACAGAATGGGATTGTGGTGGTTTTACTTGGGTGGGCGGCTGAGCTCCACCACAACCGCTCTCTCACTCTCCCTCCTCAAAGTGAAAGGGGGAGAAAAATACAATGCAAAGGGCCCAAGGGTTGAGATAAGGACGGGGAGATCGCTCAACAATTATCATAACAGGCAAAACAGATTCAGCATAGGGAGATAGTAAGATTTATTGCCTATTACTAACAAGCTAGAGAAGTGAGAAACAAAGGGAAAAAAAAACAAAAATGCCTTCCCCCCATCCACCCTCTTCCAGCTCCTCCGCCCGAGCAGCGCAGGGTAATGGAGGAGTGGGGGTTGCGGTCAGTCTATGGCACTTCGTCTCCGCCGCTCCTTCTCAGTCACTCTTGTCCCGTGTGCTGTGGGGTCCCTCCCATGGGATGCAGTCCTTGCCAAACTGATCCAGCGTGGGCTTCCCACAGGCAGCAGCTCCTCAAGAACTGCTCCAGATATGGGTCCGTAACATGGGATCCATCTGTCAGGAGCAAACTGCTCCAGCATGGGTCCCCCACAGGCAGCAGCTCCTGCCAGGTCACCTGCTCCTGCGTGGACTCCTCTCCACAGGCTACAGCTCCCGACCAGGGCCTGCTCTGGCAGGGGTCCTCCACAGGCTGCAGCCTCCGTCAGTGCAGGTCCTCCTGCTCCACCGTGGTCTCCTCCATGGGCTGCAGCATGGAATCCTGCTCCACCGTGGTACTGCATGGGCTGCAGGGGGACAGCCTGCTTCACCATGGTCCTCACCACAGGCCACATGGAACTTCTGCTCCGGCGCCTGGAGCACCTCTCCCCCTCCTTCTTCACTGACCTTGGCACCTGCAAGGCTGTTTCTCACTACTCACACTCTCCCAGCTGCTGTGTGGCAGCTTTTATTTTTTTTTTCCTTTCTTAAATATGCTCTCACAGAGGTGCAAAAAACATCACTTATTGGCTCGGCTCTGGTCAGCAGCGAGGCCCTTGCCTAACATGGGGCAGCTTCTAGATTCTTCTCACAGCAGCCACCCTTATGGCCCCCTGCTACCAAAACCTTGCCAAGTAAACCCACTACGGGGAACAGAGGAAAAAATAAATAATAATAATCACATCTCATTTCATAATTTCTCCAAATGGATTTTATTGAACTAAAACTACTTAAGAAGTGGTGAGGATCCACATACTAAACGCTTAAGAAGTCTGAGGAGTTCCTAGCACTGGCAGTAACAGCTAGAAAAGTAGGACAAAAATGATTTCACTTATCTGTGAGTCTTTTGAAATGGTAGGAAATGGGTTGACTGAGGTTCGTCCAGATAATCCTAGCAACTACTGCTCTCAGTGCTGAGGCAAAACACTTCAGGGAACACTTCAGGAATTCATTGAGTGTGACTTGAAAGTCAACTTCTTGATGAGAATCAGAGTAAATGTACTCAAGTTAAACACTGATAGTCAGAGATAGTTGGTGTCAGCTTACTGGCTTCATCTTTTCCATTGTCCTGTTCTAGCTCTGATCAGAATCTGATGGTTTAAAACAAGACCAGAGAGGAATAAGACACACAATTTATGTAGCCAGATTTAAATTACACTGGGATGCAAGTATGAAGAGGTACCTGGCTAAATCGTTTGTTGCTTTTATCACATCTGCTGACAAATCCTTTCTCTTTCCATTACAAAGAACATGTAAAAGTGTATCTGAAAGAACACAGATCCATCTTGTCTGCTATTACTGATTCTGTGTTGCACCTTCATGTATATTTTGCTTTCTCATAGAATTACATGATGTGCAACTGTCCAGTGAGAGTGACTAAGATCATTCAGTGTTAATATGTGCCATACTTACATGCAAGTGTATCTTAATGCACAAGTAAAACTCTTTATAGAAATTCTATTTGTTAAGAAGTTTGTTGTTACTCACTGTGTTTAAACTTCAGCATAAAAACAAGCCATGCTTTGAGAGAACAAACTAAATAATCTGTATCAGTTGGATTGCCTCGGGAAGTCTTCCAGGGTCTTTGAATGTAATTTTCTTATTGTCTCTCTTTTATCACATCTTTTTTCTTCCTTTCTTTCCCCCCCTCTGTCTTTGCTTTGTGAACTATGTGACACATGGTTATAAAAGCAAAATCATCTGCCTGTTATTAATGCTGACTGTGCCAAATGCTTCTTGTTTTCAAGTCTTAGCCCAGTGGGAAGGGAAAAAAGTCAAACAATCATGTAAGATAGCAGTACCCTCACTGTAGCTTTCCACTGAAAATATTTTTCCCACTATCATATTATGGATTCATTGAACTTTGCAGCTTTTACCTAAACAAGTAATAAGTTTTACATTGACGTTATCTCTGGTATATGCATAATATTAAAATTATGGCTGAGCATTCACTGTCCCAGTTTAGGATTTCATTATATCAAAAACATTTGAAAAGAAACAGTACAATTTGAAGATTTGGGGTTCCAAAGAATGAAGGGAGACGTCACATTAGATTTTGATAAAACCAAGGTAATAAAAATAAATGAATGAATGAATGAATGAATAAATAAATAAATAAAGTGGAAAGCTTATGAGAATATGGAGATCTCAGTGTCAGCCTACAGACAGATATATTTGCATTTTCCATTTTGTGCTACATCTGGATTTCCACTTGTGTTGTTGACAGATAAATAAAATATATTATGACTAAAGTTGTCTGCCACTTCTCAGCAGAGAGAAAGTTGAGCACAATTAGCCAAATAAAGATTTCCTTTGAACATATCACTTTTATCTACTGAAAATCAGGGGGCAAAGGTGGGAATCCTGAAAGAACAAATATGGAAGATAGAATTATAAAGCTTCCTCAACATCTCATTGTCTCTATGTCACTGGCCAATCAAATCATTCTGTCAGTGTTGGTCTCATAATTCAAATCCTAGCCCTTCTTCCTTCATCCATTCAGTTCTCATCTCAGCAAAGAATATTCTGCTCATCCATGACAATGCCCCTACCCTCCACCTCCTCAGCCCATTGCCCTTTATTTTCCTGATTTCTTAACAGGACATTTAGATATTTTGATGTTTTCTACTGCTTTCCAGAATCTCCTTGCACTCACTTATCTTTGTTTAAAAGGAACAAATTAAGCTTCCTGCATTTTCAGCCAACACTGAGCCATTATTTGTGCATACTCTATGACATATTCCCTTCACGTCTAGGTTACAGCTCCACATATGTGACAGGAGATGCACAGATTAAAAATCTCATCTACCCTGCTGACAAGCTTTTCCTGCCATAGCTATTGCTGTTGAGTCTACTACACTGCCTTTTTAGGCCATTATTCTGTTTGTTTTCTGTTGCTAAGAAGTGGCAGTAGCAACCAAGCTGTTAATATTTGTGTTTTGAAAAGGGAATCAGAACTGTTAAAAATCTTTGCTGCTTAAACCCTCCTATGCAGTATCATTCAGGTCTCCTCATAACAGCGAGAGTCACAGGATTTGGTCATGACCATGTGGCCATGAGTCTCAGTCTTGGCATATCTTCTAGCTGAGCTGCGTATGCCTTAGAAGCATTCAGCTCCTACTGTGCTTGTGCTCCACATCTGAGCCACAAGAGAAGTCTTCCCATAATTCTTGTTGCTATTGTTATCATTATCAATATTAAAACTTGATGATTTTAATGCTCAGATAATGATTCTTTTTCATGATATTGTTGTCTGATATACAGTTTCTGTCATCATGGATTTAATGCTTTTTAATCAAAGAGGGACTTCTCTCTCATCTGTTGATTCTGGTATAATTGAGTAGTATATTTGCCTTTGGATGTTTTACTACAAAAATGTGACAGGTAGTCAAGTATGCCATTTACGAACATTAAATAATTCACTCCCCTGAAATTTTATCTAACAGCAGTCATTTTGAAACCCATTAGAATGGGCTGCATCAATAAATAAATAGCTTGTCAGCCACATTTTCTATTATGCCAGAGTAGAAATGTTACATTTAAAAATGTTCAAATGTATCTGCTTTCTGAATTTCATGCATCAAAGATCATCTTGCTCCTCCATAATCTACACTGTATTTTAGTTTTGCTAAATGAAAAACAAGGAATTTTTCTGTTCTTTGTCACTGCAAACCCTTCCTTAACTGGTAGAACTATTTGGTTTGGTTTTAATTTCTAAATAGCTTTTGTTGTTGTTGTTGTTGTTTTGTTAATATTTTTAGTGAAGAAAATCAATTGTACAGTCCCAGGGAATAGGGCCAAATGCAACTTCAGAAGGTTATCTGGTCCAGGCCTCCTTCAACAGGAATAGGTTTTTACAAGTTTTCATTGATGCTTGTTCCAGGTATGGATGAGTGTCTCCACTGAAATTTGGAGTTTTCAACAAGTCTGTCTTCCTCACACACTTATCTGCACAAGCACATTAGATGCACCAAAATTTCAGAGGTTATGAAAGAGCTATACACATTCTGACTGGGACTACAGGCTGGATACCTGGAGGCCAAGACCCCAGGGTATGCTGTGACATGTGTGTGCCCGTGGTCAACGTGCTTCTCTGGAAAGGGAATGACAGAGTCAGGAATCAAGCTGTCCTCAACCAACCCATCAGTTTGTTGTTGTTGTTGTTGTTGTTGTTGTTTTCCCTACCAAAGTAATATCAGTCGTAAGACTGGCAACTGGCTAGCATGAGATGGTACACCATCTAAATTTTTATTTTTTTTTGCACTGAAAGATGATCTGATCTGGGTTGATGTAGGGTGGCAGCTCACTAACATGAGAAGAAAATAAACGGATAAGGACTGTGTCACTACTTTTCGTGTGGCAAACTTCTATTGTCAGAACTCTAACTATTGTCATTGGAGGAGAAACTAAAACTAGTTGTCTACAGTTAAAATCTTGTTTTCTGAGATGTACCTCACATGGGAATCTCCAGATCTAGGGTATTATTTTGCAAGTGTTTGCAGTATGAAGCTGAACAACTCAAGGGTGAGCAGAAAACTGAAAATTTCTGAGCTGTTAAGAACAACCTGGCTTGTCAAAGCTCTTATTAGTCTTTCTCCCTGACAGCTCATTTTACTGACTGTTAGACAACCTCCAAAATGATTTTGTGCATCATCTGAGACATGATAAACTCTCTCTCCATGTTATTGCAGTTCTCTCTCCCTTTAGAAGGGATGATATTAAATCAGATGGAAAAAGAAAAGCAAGCCACTATTTAGCAGTACTAACACTTGCTTTGTCAAACGATGCAAGTTATTTGGTATGAATAAGTGCATGACAACAAAAGGAAGTTCAAAGCATATGCCATGGAGAGAAGATTTGTTGATGACTCAGTGAACTCTCATGGGGCTGCTCATGGCTTACTTCTGTGGAGCCACTGAACTGGGTGAGAATTCTGGAGAAAAAGACAATTACTCATTTGATGGGGTTTTAAAGTTTCAAAAATGTACAGGGCATTCAGATTGTCTACTGGAGAGAACCTGATCTACACAGCCTATGTATGAATATGCATTGTAACCTAAGGACCAGTCATTTCTGTTGCTTCAGTAAAGTGTGTCTTTAGAGAAGCATACTGATTTCCTTCTTTAGTGAGGGCAAGATGTAAGGAAATAGATTTATGGTCTGTCTTTTCCTTTTTAGATGGTGGCAGCATTTCTTCCAGAAGCTTTGAAGTGTTACTTGCCACTTGTAAAATCTGGTAATATGGCACTGCCTTACCGATTTTCAGAAAGTAGATTTGTAAATGGTGTACAAGCTACTACATTGTGCAGGCCATTTTGAAATTGGATATGCTTTACTCTGACACTGAGATCTGCAAACAGTGCTGCTTTGCTGTGGTTGTGCTATCATCGTTGTGTTGGTAAATACCCTTAGGCTGACATGGCATATGCCAATAAATGTCACTCTGCTAATGTAGTTTATACCAGCTTTCCCATTAAGATGCATATGCTGCCAATTTATTATGTTGCAGGCTTGTAGGATCAGGCAGCCTAGTGATTATAGTACAAGAGTACTGTATATATAAACTAAATTAACAAACTGCTTCACTAAATTAACAAACTGCTTCACTGATAAGCTTACCTGTGTACACATCGTTGTACCATATTGCATAAAGCATACAGCACATACATTCTTCAAGAAACTGGGTCTAATTATATGTATTGGGGCAGTAAATCCAATGTTGCCACTTCTGAATTCAAGCAAGGACCAGAAACACACAACCAGTAGTGACAGGTGTTTCCTTCTGTGAATATGATCCAGATCCTCTGTAGCTGATATGTGATATATGTGACATATGACATATATGATATATGTGATATATGATAGCTCATATGTGATGCATCACAGGTTGCATTTTTCTCTTTGTTAAAGAACTTTCAATTGTGAGTTTATAATACCAATACTTCTGTCTGGAAAGGGTTTTCTTTAATTTTTATTGACAATGGGATATATTCTATCATTTATTTCTTTAAAGATCTTTAAATGAGAATTTTCATTAAAATAAATAGCATCTTATAGCTGAATGAAACAGCTGTCATAAGAAAGGAGAAATGGAAGTACAAGGGCATTAAATGTTTTTTTTGTTGTTGTTTCAAATGGAAAACGTTATTTTGAACTTTACTAAATAAAAGTGTCATGGACACCAAGTGGAAATGAGAAATGAAGACTGGTCTAAGCTATTAAAATATGGTTGTTTCAGATCAAACTGTTTCCCATTACAACATTATTTTTCTCCCATTAAGAAAATGATCACATAGACATTATAAATGTAACAGCAATTGAAAATGTTAAAGGAATGCTAACATGTTTCTTTTTATGGCCCATTCTTGCTAAATAACTTTCCCTGCTTCTAATAGAAACAGCCAGAATAAAATTAATCTTTACTGATGATTGTGATTAAGTAGTGAATTAGAAATATCTTTAACTATTATATAACTGTAACTAAATATTTTAAATACAAAAACATTTATTTTCCAATTCTCCATCCCTGTGACATACTAGGTTGGTGTACAAATGTGCAGGATTTCATACTTATCCCCTCTGTCCCTGTCTGCCTAAATGGATTCAAAAACAAGAAATGCCAAAGCTTCTTTTAAGATTTATCTCATTTCATATCATATTGGTTTAAAGATAATTAGTGTATCCATGTCTACTATGACGATGCATCCTTGGAAATAAGAGTTCTTCATAACATAAACCTTATCTTTGAGCTCTGAAGGCAAATCTCCAAAATACCGGCTACTCTGATCAGAAGAAAACTTGGAAAATAATATTTTTTTTCCAAAGTTCAAAACTTGGGCAGAATACTCTTGTACTGCAACTACTAGACTGCTTGATCCTACAAGTCTGTACTAGGTTGGCAGAATATGCCTCTCATGCTCAGTAATGCAGTGACCTAACTACCTTTCCTGACTACCAATTTCCTATGGTTATGCAGTGGCTCATGGGCAGGCTGTAGAGGTGTTTTTAATGGTGGCATTATGGTATCCTGAAAAGACAGACAGCAACATGAACAGGGCTCCAAATTAGGTAAGTGTTACTCAGTGGGTATATCTTTCCTTTCTTCTGTAGGTTTGGGTTGTCCAAAATAATCGCTCTATTTGCTATATTTTCATGCATACATTTAATCATAACTGCCAGCAGTATGGTAACAGTGAATACGTGATAGCATTGATAGCTTACTGTAATAAGCAGACTTTAAAAGCTTGAAAAATCATATGTATAAAAACATAACTTTATAGGGCATGTATCAGTAGAGGGCACTTCATAAAGCTAAATTAAAAGAAAGCAATTTTTTTCTTAATAAGGCATTTTGAAAGCATGTGTATTGTAATTTGATTTGCAGTATATCTTTAATATAAAAGTGTGTTTTAATTACACTTTCTTTCTTGATCACATTTTCATTTTAGTGTCTGTGTTCTTACTTGTCAAATAAAACAATGGATGTTTAAGGTACTGCAGTTCTACAGATGTACCCTTGTAACTCTCTCATATTCCAGTAGTAAAAATTCTATTACTAATGTAATCTTCTAGTTTATACAACTGTTCACTGAACAAAATGTTACAGTCTATTGTGTTGTCAATTAAAGTAAATAAGACCTCAGTGAAAGGTGCAATTGAATTCACTAGTTACAAGGAAATTATTTCCACCTTTTGTTTTTTCAGTAATTTGCGTAAAAAATAACTATGGAAGTATAGACCCACTATTATGTTGTTGCCTCAACAGTCTGTTCAGTTTCTATAAGGGTGAAAAACACGTGTGATCTTGAGAAGTATAATGCCTTTTTTTCCAGGAATGCCCAAAGAACAAGCAAGCAGTCAGCAGTTACTGACTTTGATCACTATATCAATAAACCCCATCTGTCTAATGCTTTTCTTCTTGTTCACAACTATTTCTTCATATTTTCCAGTACCTTTCTCCATTTATCGTACTCAGATTTCATGCCATATAGAAATCACTATTATGGTGTCTGCATTTGAGGAAATCTGCAGTGCAGTACTATTCCGTCATTTTGGGTTTTACAGACGAATGTTTATAAAATAGTTTTATAAAGTAAAAAAGTAGTCAACATCCTTGATGACTTTTTAAAAGAAGTATGATTTGTCTTTGGATCAAGGCTGAAATAAATGTATTTTAGCCTACTAAATTCCCAAGGTGCTATTTGCAAGTCCTTCATGCAATAATATGAAATTTTAATTCTAGATGCTTGGTATTTCAGAGCAAAATTAAAAAATACATATATTAATAGTGGTCTTTTCTTATGATAATAAAGGTGGTCTTTTCTTATGATAATAAAGATTCTAACATTGTTTTATTCCAAAAATAATATGTTTGATTGTGTATCTTAAAAAAACCTCTCTCTGAGTGTTTCACAGGAGTAGAAAAATCTGAGCTCTAGCCAGATGATAATTAGCTATTATTAGGATAAATGAGGAATCTCTATTTTCTGTTGCTATGTTTTGCCATGTCTCTTTTTATTTTTCCACATTTTCTGCTGTACTCTGTTACTTCTCGTTTACATGGGAAACAGTACATTGTACCTTTGTTTGGTGAGTTCAGTCTACAGTTAGTGCTGTGTTCTAGGCACGTTCGCTTTTCATTTCTCCTTCCTTTTCCATTTAAATGACTGATACATATTTCTAACATCCTTCTTCTAATAGTTGTTTATTTTTAGGGCAGTGGTCCTCTCAATTTTTATTCCAGTTTCTTAAGGATAGGGAATCAGCCTAAACTTTTAACCCTGTCAGCGATGGGAGTTTTTCAGGTCTGTTCTGTATGTTACTGAGATGTGTCCCCTCAGCAGATATCCCCAGCCACTTCATTCACTTTCATCTGACGTCTCTCCCAAAGATAACCAATTCTAATGCTCCCGTTCATGTCTTCATTAGGGAGGGTTGCAACATTGCTGATTTCTTTGGCATCTTCCAAACTGATGTAACTCAGCACCTTCAATCTTTTCCTGTCTGATGAGCACCAACATGGATTTTCCTGCTATGGTGGTTTAGCCCTGGCTAACAGCCAAATACCTTCCCAGCCAATCCCTCAGAGGGACAGGGGCAGAAAACAGGATGAAAAAATGTGGGTCATGATAAACACTGGGAGATTCCTTACCAATTACCATCATGGACAAGACAGACTCTTCTTGAGGGAAATTAATTTAATTTATTGCCAATTAAAATAGATTTGGGTATCAAGAAACAAAAAGACAAACACTGAAATAATACCTATTTCCCTTCCTAGGCTTAACTTCATTCCTGACTACTCTACACCCACAACCCCAAACTAAAGAGGAAGGGGAATGGGAGGTTGGTTATGATCAGTACATAGTGATTTATCTCCGTGCTGCTGCTGCTTCCTCACACTTTACCCCTGCTCGAGTGAGTGTTCTTTCAAAGAGCCGCAGTCCTTCAGCATAAACCTGCTCCAGAACAGTCTCTTACCTAGGGGCTGCAGGGGGATCTCTGCTCCAGTGCCTGACCTCCTCTCCTCTCCCCTGGGTGCCGGCAGGGCTGTTTCTTCCTCTTTCTCTCCCTCTCTCTCTCTCTCCCCCTTTCTCTCTCTCTCCTGTTCTCTCCCTTCTTTCTTTCATCCTCCCTCCTTCCCTCCCTCCCTCCCTCCCTCCCTTTCTGCCGGCTGCCAGGCAGCGCTGTGTCCTTCCTTCCCCAGGCTGCCCCTGAGGCGAGGCACCGCCATCTTGGCTGCTGAGCCCAGCCGGGCCCTGCGGTAGGACTGTTGGAACTGGCTGGGGCAGGCATGGGCAGCCCCATCTCTCTCTTTTTTTTTTTTTTTTTCTTTTTCTTTCTTGATGTCTTATTAAACTGTTTTCTAATAAGAAGTTAGTACCTGCCTTTTTCCCCATAACCCAAACTTAGTTTATCCTGTTCACCTTGTTTCCAGCTACTTTCGTACTTTTATTCATTATCTGCACTCTCTTCCCTTTAGTCATATATAGTTTTCAATATTAGTTGTCCCATAGTAGCATAACTGTCACTTCTGTATAGCTTCATGCTGTGTCTTCTTTGCCTGAGCTAATGAAACTGCCAGATACAACTGGTACCTGTGGAAGAAGGCAACTTATTATTGAATCCACTTGGTATCCATCAGTTGCTAAAAGAGAACTATATGTAACTTAAACAGTCTCTCTCTCTCTCTTTTTTTTTTTTTTTTTTCTCTGTGGGTCTGTTTTGTGTGTTTTGTTTTGCTTCATATTCTTTTTATTAACAGCTCCGTTCTTGTGTTTGGTATTTGCTTTCTTCTTTTATAGTTCTAGCACCATGCTGACTTCAGTGAGTACTCAGTGCTTAAGGTTCTTGCAAGAGAACTTCTTTGCTCTCTGTTGTATGCAGCCATCTGAAACAAATCAACAATATTTTCACAGTACCTAACTATGACTGTCTTTTAAGCTGAATTATTAGGGGCATAACTACCAGTACAACAGCAGCAAAGAGGAGAAACTGAGGGCAAAATGGAGAGGAGCAAGAGGAATGGCATGCAATTGAATGATGACTGAATAGCACAGCTATAACATAAAACAGCCAAGCATTTTGCTTATTGGCCAAGCATATTGGAGACAAAAACAAAAACAAACAAAAACCAACCAACCAAACAAAAAACAACAACAACAACAAAGATAACGAACTGGGAAGCCAAAAGATCTTGGCTTTTGTGGTAATGCATTTCTGACGCAGTGGAGTCCTGATGGTCAGTGAGAAGTTGCTAGTCATTCCCTAGCAATATGATTGACAGGGAAACGATTTGTATACTGCCAATCCTCCAGGCTCAAGCCATGCTGCAAGTTAGCTAGCAATAGTCAGAACAGAGATTTCATGTCCATTTCTACCCACTGTGATATGACAAATCATCCCTAGAAAATCCCTTTCACCACAAAAAAATGACTAAAGAAAAGTGGAAAGAAGTTTGACCCCCTCACCCTGCCTTTCATGTATCTATTGCTGAAGCCTTGTAGACTAAATCAGAGGAGAGAATACAGTTAAGATTAATGTTGCTGTGTTTCAGTAACATTGAATTATGTTTTTCATCAAGTAATATGATCCAAATGGGTTCTGTATGTATAGTTTCAGAATTCCCTCTCCATGGTACATTTGTCTATTTATTCTCTTCTGTTCCACTGATGTGAGATATTGTCATAAGACTCATGTTGTTTCTCTCCAAAACCTAGTCCATCATCAACAGCAGTTTTGTGAAAAGTACCTGTAAAATTCTTCTTGACATTGAACTTACATTTCATTAGCATGTTTCCAAATAATGTCATCTCATTTTGTTTCAATGATAACTACCAGCAAGCATCACTTTCTTCCTGTATTAAGTAACTTAAAGGATTTTTCAGTTAGAGTTGAATTTTCCAAGTCATTGCTGTTATAATTCACCTGTATTGTGTGCATCCAGATGAATAAGCAGAGATTAGCCATTCATTTTAAAGGCTATCAAACACTGGGGAAATTTCCTCGAGTAATTTTCTGTGGTTAAATTGCCAAAAATTTTGATGAATATTTCTCACAATTATTTGTTGAAAAGTTGTAAGTTATACTTAATTGTACTACTCCTTTTGTATATGACAAAAAGCAAAGCAGACAGGAATTTGACGTACTCCCTACATATGTGGAAAGATACTGGGTGTGAGTCTGTTCTCATATACAGCAACTCAGAAATAAGTCTGTATGCTCATTCATTAAACTTTTGACAAATACAATGCCTAGAGTTTTCCTGGCACAGCGCCTTCCAGTGAGATTCGGGATAAGGGAATAGACAGTTTAAAATTATTGTCCATGTAATCTTAGGATTTCACTCACTTTTGCCATCAGGCAGTAACTTTCAATTTTAGATTCTCAAAGGAACACTCATTTTTTCCTTTTTGCTGTCCGTATAGTAAATTAAAATAGGAATTTTGTAAAATGGTAAGGAAATTATGTTCAGGCAATAAAATTTCCAGCAAGTGCAATGAGATTGCTGATATACACTATTAGAGAAGAAAACAATAACAGATGATCTCCCTAGGGGGATCTGCAAATGGAAAAAGCAGTCAAGCAAGACTACTGGAAGAAGTTAGAAAAAAATTCTACTGTTCTTCTCAGGAGGTCATTACATAGGATGGAAAGAGAGGAGAAAGAGACAAGTCCTCTCAGCAGCCCACTTCCGCCCACCCACCCCCTACCCCCCCCAAGTTATCTCATTTTAAATTGATATGTCATCTTCTTGTTCCTTGCTTTCTTTCCTTTCACAGGTGTCCCCAAAGAAGAGAAAGGAAACCAAAGTGCATCCTGCTCCATATTGCAGCACTGAGGAGGAGAGGGAGAAAAAATGTTTAAAGACATAGGACTGGAAGCAAAGTCTTAGATGGGAAAGAGGAGGAACAGAGCAGATATGACATATGAGGGTAAAATTGTCTGACATAGAGCAAATAGGTTGATTTGAAACAGAATGTGGTGATCATGGCAAACATATTTTTCTATTTTTTTAAACACGCTATTTCTATAGTTAGAAAATTTCTCAAAATGCAGTAATGAGACTTTGTTCACCAAATTTAGGTTTATATATTCAGCTGTCTTGACTCTAAGCATGTTGTCTTGGGCTCCCTTTGTTTTATGTAGAGGGAAATGGAGCTGCTCATGAGGATGTTTCATCTTCGTCTAGCCATCTAAAGTACAGAAGATGAAATATCTCCTGGAAAAAAACTTTTCCTTCAGGTGTCTGTAAAAAAAGTACTGGGACTGTCTGACTTAGTCTATCTGCAGCTTTTAAATGTTTTAAGTGAAGTGAGATGCAAATGACTACATCTCTTTCAAGATGTCTTAGGTAGATTTCAGAAACAATGGTTGTTGGAAATTTCTCTGTAAAATCTTACGAACCTAAGTAAGTCAAAAGTAAAAAAAAATATTTTTACCTCAGTTAGACATATCTTACCTTACCTTAGGTAGACATAGGTAATGTCATTTAAGCATAGTTAGTGGGTATCTAGATTCTTAATGAATGTTTCTACTAAGGATGAGCTATGATATTCATGCAAAATAAGTAACACCAGCTTTTAGTTCTGAGTGAGAAGATGATAGTGTAAGAAATTATTATTAAATGGAATGCAAGTGGAGAGTTCATTTTTAGTTAAATATACTCTAAATTTTAAATATTTAAACTGAAAAATAGGGAAAAAAAAAACCTTTGTCTATGAATAGTGTATTTATCCATGTTCAGTTAAGAAATGTAGTTATTAAAATACAGCTTTGTTTTGATTTTGTTTAGCTTTAAAACTAACAAAATGCTGATATTTTGAAATAAAGTATAACTGGATTTTTTAGTTTGTTCTTTATATTTTTGGCACCTTGTACTTTTAATTGTGTGCTACTATCAAAGTCACATGAAAATCTGCCTTTCTTATGAGAAGTAATAAGGGTGGTATTAAGTCTGGAGTTTTATATAGGATGCTGTCTCTACGAAATGCAAAGACAATTAGATTTGAATTTTCTTTCAGAATATATAAGATAAGAATATCTATAAAGCACTCATTTTTCTGGTAGGGAAAGAAAAGTTGATCAATTATCATAGTAGGCTGAAATAAATAAATTTCATGCCCTGTAAAACTACATACAGGAATAACTCAGATTCATCTCTCTCAAGTCCTAGTAAATTGCATACAGAAATAATTGTCACCCTCCCACTGTAGGAATATAGATGCACTGAACTATCATCTTTTAATAGGTGATTATAATGTGTCTTCTTTTAGTCCACAGAATAATTCTGGTTGTTGATCTTGGCCTGTAATACAGTCCTGCCAGGTGAAAGATGATAACGGAAAGTTATTCTCTTTCTTCCTTTATATATATATATATATATATATATATATACACACACACGTATATGTATATTAGATTTTATTTTATATTCTCAGCATAGTATTATTGCATTGTGACTGATTTTTGGATATATAGTTCTGTACTGGTTTATTGTAATTTTGTTTTTTCTTGTCATGTAAGTTGGTTGGCCATTGCAAGCACTCTTGTACGAGAAAGAGCCAGAGGCATAAAACAGAGAAGTCACACACTAAGAAACAGCTGAGATGGGATATAACAGAAGTAAAATTTGCTTTTGGAACATAACAAAGTGAACAGTAATATATTTGTTCTCTGCAGCATATTGTCTTTTATCTTCCAGTAATTTTTCTTTACCTTTTATTATTTTTTGCCATTTTGCATAGAAGGAAATAAGACATAAAAATCCCCTGAGAACAAGTTTGAATCCTCTATCAAAGCAGCAATAGGACTAATTTGGAATTCTAAACGCAAGCTGAAAAAAAAATAAATAAAAAAGACACAGCTTTGCAGTGGTCACTTTTGTTCAAAGCAGAACTAGGAGGAATTTCTTGCATGAGACATTTTATATTAAGATTTGTTATTTTCTTCCTATTCTTTTGATCCTACTCTCTTTAGTCTCAAGTCTCTTGCACAGCTGAGGCAATAGACTGAATACACTCTAGACTGCTTCTGTAAGTCAAGATTTTAACCTGAATAGCATAGAATCATAGAATCATTAAGGTTGGAAAAGACCTCCAAGATCATCTGATCCAACCATCACCCTATTGCCAATTTTACCCACTAAATCATGTCCTTAAGCATTGGGTCCAACCTTTCCTTAAACACCCCCAGGGACAGTGACGCCACCACTTCCCTGGGAAACCCATTCCAATGCCTGACTACTCTTTTTGAGAAGAAATGTCTCTTAATTTCCAGCCTAAACATCCCCTGGTGCAACGTGTCCTATCACTAGTTATCTGCGAGATGAGGCCAACCCCCAGCTCCCCACAACTTCCCTTCAAGCATCCTGATTAATGTTGATAATCAGAATAGGAAATATATTTTGAAGGAATGATATTGGCTACTATACTACAGATATTACTATCAAATTCATGTCAAAAGCTTAGCAACTAGAAAATCGATTCTTGGAGAGTGCAGATAAGAGGCAAAATAAAAGTTGATCTCAGATTTTGTTCAAGGATTGAGATTCAAGGGAAGGTTTCTGTTGACATAAGAAATGAGTGCATAGCTATTCATGTTTTATGATGAGCAGTAGAATTTTAAGGCTGACTGATAGACTCAATATGAAGCTAGAGGTTTACATTTAAAATCTGTCAAGGAGAAGGTTAAGGCTTATGCTTTATTAGGAGTGAAGACAAGAGAGAACTGGATAGTATTACTTGTATGAACAGTGGGCCTGTGTGTGTCTAGTCCATTGAACTTGTTTTTCTGCATAACTTTTGCAGAAGTCAGATATCATACATTAAGCTTAAATGAAATGTTCTAGCTATTGCTTTCAACGGCAGCCAGCATAAAAGTTGTCAGAAGGGAATAAAATTCTGTGACAAAGCCCAGCAGTGGTGAACTATTATTATTATTAATAATATTATTTATAATAAATTAATGAATAATTATTATAATAATAAATTTTAAATGTCTTGTTGATTTTTTTTTTTTTAGAATATAAGGCTTCCTTCCTTTCTTCCTTCTTTCCTTCCTTTCCTTTCTTCCTCTCTTTCACTCTTTCCTTTTCATATAAATAGCAATCTTCATTGCTAGAATACCAAACAGTTGTGCTGATAATTACATTTTGTAAGGAAAAAAAAAGGATAAAATATCTGAAAATCTGGTGGAAAGTATTGTACAACTGCTGCATTTGAAATAAATAAATAAAACATCATTATGTTTGCATTTACATCTGTACTAATATCTAGAGGAACATAGGCAATATTTCAATTATAAAATAATCACTATTCATTTTTATTCATTAAAATAAAAAAGCGTGATGTGACACTTGGGTTTTTGGATATTGATATACTCATTCAGGAAGGAAAATGCAGATGCCAGATATAGAAACTAATGGGAATTTTTTTTGCATCAATTTGGAAAGGTATTTTTTTTAATATATATGGTTTTGCTTGCATGTCATCTTCATGCGTATAAATACAAAGTGTATGTAAGAGTACTCTAATCACATATGTACATGTGTGTGCTTGCTGTCTGCTCATGTGTTTTCAAACTTTTGATAATAGAGCCCTGTGTATATTTAAGGCTTTATAAATATAGCTTTGAAAGCAGTCACCTGTGCACTGTGTTCTTTGTGACAAAATTACTTAAGCCTCCACTGGTGTGGTGAGAGCCTCCCACTGGCAAAGAAAACTGTCTATAAACTCTGTGAGTTTCTCTGCATTTTTTAATTAATTTATTTTTTTTAAGGATTTGAGCTTCTGACTGGGAGAAATGCTACAGCAGTCTATGGTTACATTTTCCATCAGTTTCACAATGGAAGAATAGAAATCTGAATTCCAAACTTTTCAGAACAGATATAGACTGCAGCAAATGATGTTTTCTTTTTTCTCATACATTTTCTCTTTTAGATTATGGCACACACAGAGTGTTTAGATTTGGTATTTTGGCCATCCCTCAGCCTGTAAGGATGATCTACAGAAACGTACATGTGATATCACTGAATGAGCTGTAAGACATACCTTCTATATTTAAGATGTGAATTTGAGGTTGTAAGTCCCACTGTGTGTTTGTGTTGTTTCAACCACAGGTATTAGTAAGTGGCATTAGTACCAAATCTCTTCACAGTACCAGATCTCAACAGTGTTTATAGATAACTTGTTTACTCCTCCCTTACAAGTGCCTAGTTTGTAATTAGGCACATTTTTTTTTCTGTTGGTCCAAGTAATATATCATCAAGTAATGGTGATGAAAGGAGAGAAACGTCTCTGTGCTTCATTTAATTGTGAAAAGATTAAATGCACTCCTTTTCAGTGAAATAATCACATAGGATGTAATAGTACAGCAAAAAGGGAAAAAAAAAAAAAAAAAAAAAGGATGTGATCTCAAACTGTTTCATATGTAAAAGCTCAATGCCTCTTTTTGCCTAAGAAACTAATTAAAAAGAAAAAAAAATGCTTGTAAAGTGCTTGTGAAAAAGAGTTGGATATAAAACAATTCTAGCCTTGAGTAAGACTGACTATGGCACAAAATGTGAATTCCTTGGAGATACCCTCCAAACTGCACTGACTAAGGAAACAAGTTACAATCATATCATGTAGATTAACTGATGGGTAGATTGAGTAGAAGAAGGTGCTGATGGGGAGGGAAGGCCCTTATCTGCAAGGCTACAGAATAGCTGTGGGGCATTTCTGATCATTAGAGTATAGCCAATGTTTTCCTCTGCAGATTACTTCAGAGTCCTCAAGTGGTAACACCTTATGCCACTGGCACCTCTTCTGCCAATCTGCCCTTGTCAAGTGCAGGATATATTGTGACAAAGGTAAGTGCCACAGAATGAATACTTACTACTTGCTTGTTTTAATGCCTTATATTGAAATTGACAGTAGCTATTATCCAGCAGATCTTGGATTCGGAAGCACATTAGTATTTGTTAAAGACAGGAAGTATTACCAAGCACATATTTGCAAGTTCAAAGAAAGAAGGAGAATCAGACTTACCTCTGTCACTGCAAATATCAACAGCAATAAAAGCTATATCCGTGGTAGTTTATGGTCCTGAACAAATAAATAATTGCTTTGCTGGCTAACTACATTATTACCTTCTAGCAACTTGCAACGCACTCTCCCTGGCAGACGCAGAGTGAAAGGACAGGTGGGTTTTTCTAGTGTATTTCATTTCATAATCTGGAAGTTTACCTTGAGTTGCCATGAAGAAATTGTTTTCTCTAATAGAAGTTTACAGATTTTATTCTAAGCTGTTATTAGGTGAATAGATACTATTTAATTTTACCTTAAAATATTTAATTTTACCTTTACTATTTTATTTTACCTTAAAGCCTAAGAGCTAATGTTAGAAGCAATAAATCTATCAGAAAGCCAGGATATATCACTATGAGTGTCATCATGAGGAGAAGCAGATTTTCTGAGCACAGAGGATTACACAGTAGAAGACCTGGGGATTTCTGAGCATGAAAGCTGAAGCTGCCTCTGTTTAGTGTTTATAGTATTCAGGGAAGCATTTCTCCAGGCTTCATTTTTCTCACTCTCCCTTACTTCCTTACATAAAATAAATATATTTATTTATTTATTTATTTATTTATAATTCAAAGAGATTATACCCACCTGTGGTGCGTTGACCTTGGCTGGCTGCAAGGTGCCCACCCTGAAGCTCTCTCACCCTCCATGAGGTAATGATAGGGAGATTACTTACCAGTTACTGTCACAGGCAAAACAGTTTCAACTCAGGAAAGATTAATTCAATTCATTGCCAATTAAAAAAATAGAGTAGGATAGAGAGTAACAAAAACAAAGCAAAAACCACATTTCTCCCACCCAACCCCTCTTCTTTCCAGGCTCAGCTCTCACTCCTTCATTCCAGAATCATCTGAGGACCTCCTACCCCTGAACAGTGTGGGTGGGGATGGGTGTCACAAATAGATTTTTTTACACAACTTTGATTTAGCAGCAATTTAGAATTTATTAATACTTTTATGGTAAATCTCAAGATTGGATAGTGTGATTTTTGACAGCACTTAATCATCTGCCAATTTAACACAATGATTCAGCAGAATTTGCTGCAATTGAGGCAGTGACTTAGTTAAAGATTCAAGAATGGCAAGGTTCATATGAGACTTACTGTAGGGTGCTGGGGGATTTCTAAACTTGGTTGCGTGCTTACTAGATTTTCCCCCTTTTGGTAAATTACTCACCCTTCTCCCTCATTGACTTTTGTTTGTGGACAAGCCTTTATCCTTAGGGAATCAGCCCTGAGAGACATTCCACACCAGGGGTGCCCTGAGAGGTCAGGGGGGAGATTAAGGGTCACATCCTGCTCCAATCTCTGGAGAACTCAAAGGACTCTTTACTTTGGACCTCTGTTTATAGAGACAATTGGCTGTTAGTCAGTGCTTTTCTATCCCGGCTATGGTTCAAGTAAAACAATTTTGGTATTTTCCACCAAATGTGCCATTCCAGTACCTTCCAGAATGTACAGTTATGGTACTTCCCAGAATGGGCTACAATCTAGGCTGTGGGGTCCAAGACATGATCAGCCTGTTTATACTCACCCGTTGTGCCTGTTGCTCGTTGACAGTGAGGAGTGAGATAACACTAATTAACCTTGAATCATAGATGAATTGGGGAAAGACCTATTCCACCACAATGGGGGATGCCATCAGTCACGTCATCTCTGCTGCACCTTCCTCCTCACTCATTCTTTTTCCCTGCTCCAGCATGAGTGCTTTTCATGGGATACAATCCTTCATACATGTCATATTCTGGAACAAATTATTACTAAACAATGTATGTAAAGAAAATAGTACAAAGAAACATCTCATTGACACTAGACCTTATTTTTTTATTGCATTAAGTCATGAACTATGATAATTCTTGACTAATAACTTAAGATATTTAAAAATAAAAAACAAAACAGTATTGCTCATATGGTGTTACAAATCTAATTTGTTCTTCATATTGTTTTCACTGACACTGTATTTGTTATTCTTAAGTGACTTAATTGCTTTTCCTTTCTGAATCTCAGCTGTCAGTATAATAAATGTTAATTTCTGTATTTCATTTCCTTAAAATTTTCAACAAGACAGCCTTTAAATGCTCTCACTGTGCAGAACATTTTTTTTGCTGTGAATTAAAATATTTTATAAAACATGGACCAAATTAACCATGTTTTGCTATTAAAACCAAAAGCCATCTTTACATCATTCTTCAACCCCAAATAATAAAGACTGCATTTAAAATGAGAATTATATCATAGAATTTAGATGGTATCATTCCCAAATGGCTAATAATCTTTTATTTTGCCACCCTCTGATTTATTACTTTTTAATCTTGTCTTACGTAATTAAGATATTTCAGCTTATCTTATGTAACATTAAAGAGAATATATATATATTCAACAGGGGTATATAGAAATATTCATTTTAGTTTTGCTTTATCTTTGGATAATTAATGAAACAACATAACATCTATGGAACAGAAAAATATTTTTTGAAATACCTTCTGTTGGAGGCAAAAGCCTCTTTAATATTTAATTGGTTTTGTTTTAGATATTTTTGGAGTACTGTAAAATAGATGAATGAGGTCAAAGCAAGTGAGCAAGGTACAAATAAAGCCATCATATTTTTGTCTATATAATTAAAATACTGTCTGCTTGGGTTGGCTAGATATACTCACCATTATGACAGAGAATTGATGGTGTAAACACATTAAAAATATTACTGTACTTGTGTGTTGTTGGTTCAGATCACAGGATTGTCTTGTACTTGACTATTAGAAGAAGCTGTTCTAGAATAAGATGTTGTATAACAGTCAAGATTTTTGATGAAGAGAGGAAAGGGTAATGTCATCATGTCCTAAAATTTGAGAGACAATGTAATACCTTTCTATGTTCATAAAAGAAACCTGGAAATCTGTTTCCTACAACACAGCAACTTCATGTTCTAATATAACACTTAATATAAAAATGGCAGATAAATTATAATACAACCAAATCCATAAATCTTTGTGGTATCTTTCTCAATGCAAGGTGATTTATAAATCAGTAACTGAATTATTCATTTCTTTGGATTCTAATAAAGCTGGTGCATGCATTTTTCTTTTTGTAGGTGTCCTGGTTTCAGTTAGGACAGAATTAATTTTCCTCCTAGTAGCTGGTAGGGTGCTTTACCAGCATGCATTCAATACATGAATATAAGTAGCATTTCACTGAGTGATTTCCATTTTCCATTATTTGACAATTTATCTGTTACTGCAGAAGACATCTTTTCTGAGTAGTCCATAACCATACTGATGAAAAACTGATTCTGTTTTAAGGGGTGTTGTCCTGGTTTCAGTTAGGACAGAGTTAATTTTCCTCCTAGTAGCTGGTAGGGTGCTATGTTTTGGATTAGGATGAGAAGAGCTCTGATAACATGCTGATGTTTTAATTGTTGTAGAGCAGTGCTTACACCAAGCCAAGGACTTTTCAGTTTCTCGCTCTGTCCTGCTAGCGAGCAGGCTAGGGGTACAGCAGGAGCTGGGAGGGGACAGACCCAGGACAGCTGACCCAAACTGGCCAAAGGGGTATTCCATACCATCTGACATCATGCTGAACAATATATAGGGGTGGCTAGCCGGGGTGGGGGGGGGCCGGCTGCTCGGGGATAGGCTGGGCATCGGTCAATGGGTGGTGAGCAATTGCATTGTGCATCACTTGTTTTGCACACATTATTATTAGTAATACTATTATCATTATTATTATTATTATTGTTATTATTATTTTCCTGTCTTAATAAACTGTGTTTATCTCAACTCACAGGCTTCACTTTCCTGTTTCTCTCCCCCATCCCAGAGAGGGAGGGGGGAGGGTGAGCAAACGGCTGTGTGGTGTTTGGCTGCCAGCCGGGCTAAACCACAACAGTAGGAAAGGCTATACATACAAGTAAACGCCAGTCATTCTGGCTTGCAGGGCTCTGTTATTCAACTTTGGCCCAAAGGAAATCCTTTCATTCTTTTATAGAATCACAGAATGATAGAATATCCTGAGTTGGAAGGGGCCCACAGGGAGCATTGAGTCCAACTTCTGGCTCCACACAGCAGCACACAAAAATCAAACCATAGTTCTGAGACCATTTTCCAATTGCTTCTTCAACTCCAGCACGCTGTGTGCCACGACCACTGCCCTGGGAAAACTGTTCCAGTGCCTGACCACCCTCTTGGCGAAGAACCTTTCCCTGCTATCTAACCTGAACATCCCCTGTCACAGCTTCATGCCATTGAATCTTTCTTTCATATAATTCTTACTCCTGAATGCACAGACAATTACTTACCGAGTGTTCAAGGACTAGAAGGCAATATGCTGTCAGTGCTATAGGGCTTCTCGGTGTTCTACTTTAATAATGGCCCTTATATTGAGATTTCATAGAAAAGATGAATGTAGAAGGATGCTGCCTTGGTAGGACGTTATTTATGTTTTAGGTACTATGTGGGCAGAGAAACTTCTTTACTGTGGTTAAAGCCAGTGACTTTTTCCAGACCTTATCCTTGTTCTGTAGTACTTCACCAAATAAGGTTAAATAAATTATTTAATTATGGTGTGCCTATGTCCTGGTTTCAGTTAGGACAGAGTTAATTTGCCTCCTAGTAGCTGGCAGGGTGCTATGTTTTGGATTAGGATGAGAACAGCGCTGATAACATGCTGATGTTTTAATTGTTGTGGAGCAGTGCTTACACCAAGCCAAGGACTTTTCAGCCTCTCTCTGTCCTGCTAGCGAGCAGGCTAGGGATGCAGCAGAAGCTGGGAGGGGACAGACCCAGGACAGCTGACCCAAACTGGCCAAAGGGGTATTCCATACCATCTGACGTCATGCTGAACAATATATAGGGGTGGCTAGCCGGGGTGGAGGGGTGGCCGGCTGCTCGGGGATAGGCTGGGCATCGGTCAACGGGTGGTGAGCAATTGCATTGTGCATCACTTATTTCGTACACATTATTACTATTAATACTATTATTATTATTATTGTTGTTGTTATTCTTTTCCCTGTCTTAATAAACTGTCTTTATCTCAACTCACAGGCTTCACTTTCCCGTTTCTCTCCCCCATCCCGGAGAGGGAGGGGGGAGGGTGAGCGAACGGCTGTGTGGTGTTTGACTGCCAGCCGGGCTAAACCACAACAGCCTATAAGAAGCCTGTCAAAGTTTTATTTCATGAATAAACAATGAGTGTACATTGGCATAAGACTTTGGTGTTCTTTGAGAACAGGTATTTTATGATAAAAATCTGTTGGAAGAGAATAATTCATACTAACAATTCAGCTGTACTGTTTTGCAGATGAGAATATATAAGTAAAAAGGAATATTTCCCTGACTCCAGTATAAAATTCATATTCCCAGCCTTGACTTCTTCTGTCCCTACCTTTCCCAGTAAGCGTCCACTCTCTTTCTAAAGAATTAATTCAGGTTGCAATACATGAGGTACGTGTAGAATTCTCTCCTGAGCACGTGATGTAACTTAAATTTATTTCATTTCACTAGAAGGGAAAAGAGGACTTTTGCTTTCACACTGGCATCCAAATAGAGAAGCCCTGAGTTCAGGTTTTAGCTGTAATTTCATGTTTCTTTAAGTTACTTATAATTTCCTTACAGTCTTTATGCTCCAGAGGTCCAAGTAACAAGTAAATATAACTCAGAAAATTGCGCTCATTTCTGGTGGATTTGCTAATTAGATACCATGGATGCCCTGGTATGGATTTCTTTCAGGACAGGTATCTCATTTCCACTTAGAGATTTGTTATTCTAACATAATGCAATGGTGCAGGTCTCAGCCAAAACTGGCTACGCCAGCACTAAGAGAGGGGTGAGAGCCAAATGCTCATTCAGAGTGTGATCAGGTTTCTGCTTAGGTTAAAAGGTGTCCTGATATGTATTCAGAAAACTTAGAAATAAACACTGTCCTGAAAAAGCGTCTTTTCCTGGTAAACTCCTTTCAAGAGTCGTATTCTTTTGATATTATTTGGTAAGCAGCAGCTTTATTGAACCGTGTTGAATTGCATTTTGACAGGGAATTGAGTACTTTCAAGAATTTACTTTCCTGCCAGCAAAATAATGTTTACGTCCTGCTGTCCTACTGTTATTTTTTGGATGCACATGACTGAGTCATAAGTCCAATTTCATGTTTCTCTTTTACTTCAAAATGATAGTGCTTTCACTGACATGTACACACCCTATCAGCTAGCTTGGCTTCTTCCATTTACCACTTGCTTAGCATATATCTTTTCCAGTTACTTTTTGTCATTATTTACAGTTTATCCCCTCTTGTGAAGAAACTTTCATTCCCAGGAAGAGTTTAGCTGTATATAACAGCTGTGAATGTGTGCTCCTGCTGTTGACAATAAATAAATAAATAAATAAATAAATATTAAAAAAAAAAATCCCCCAATAATGCTAGAGATGTGTTTTATCAACCTGTAGCAATGCTAGCAAACAGGTTAGCAAGAAGTCACATTAAGTGGTTTTGGAGCTTTTCAGCAGCCTAAATGCTTTTAACCACAATTAGAACAATGATCTCTGCAAGAGGAAAAAATAGGTTAAATGAGACAGACCCAAATAATCATACTGGGCAGCACCAGCATGATCCGTCAGTAAAAGGTGAAAAATCCACATGGCTTTAGGTTGATTTATATTTAGGCTGGAAAAAAAAAAAATTACCTGTCCTCGGAGTTACTGATCAGCTTCACACTGAGCAGGAAAATGGGAGAGAGATTACTGAAAGTTTTACACCTCAGAATTTTTTCAGACACCAGGTCAACTGCATGTCATTTGGTGGTCATTCATGCGGTTGTGCCAAACACCCTGTGCTTCATGAGAACATACAAATCCCTTTCTTCCCTCCTCCTATACACATTTGAATAAGTCAACTTGCCAACTTTAAATGTTGAAGAATGTTGATAGGACATTGTACTGCTCCTTGTAGAAGCAGCTAAGTCCTGAAGTGTGACATGCAAGTACCCTTTCCTTTTACCTACAAGAAAGTCTGGTTTTCTTTTCCTATTCTAAAATAGATGGGTGGACAATTGAAATAACACACTTATTCTTTGTCATGTGTTGTTCCAAATCACAATTTACTATGCTAAAACTGCATGAATAGGCCTGGGACCATTTAGTGCTTAACAGGCTAATATAGGTTAATAACAGTCCTCAGTCAAGGAGTGACAGACTTAGGTACCTTCCTTATTTCATTGCACTGTACATTGGCAATAAAAACAAAAGTTAAAAAAAAAAAAATGCACCCTCTGCTCATGAGGCAGGGGACCTACTGATGAAGAAATGGAGAAATCTGAGATGCTGAATGCTTCTTTTTCCTCCATTTTTACTGAAACGATGTACTCTCAGACCACTGGGTCCCTCAACCTAGTGACAGAGGCTGTGGGAATGAAATACACTCTAGAGCAGGGGGTCACAGAGAAAGGGAATACTTAAGTAGAACGAGCATACACATATGACAGCAAATGCAGAGCTGACATTTGTCATCAAGCTTGACATGAGGTTCCTCTCCTTTAAATAGCTGTAGAAATGAGGGAAGGTTTGTGATTGCAGGAAAAAGGCAAACGTTGTCTTCAAGAGAGGCAAAGAGGAAGGCCAAGGGAACTACATGACAGTAAATTCTTACACTAGGTTCATTTCAGTTCACATATAGTGAATGTTCCTGATGCACAATTAAATGAGTTTCCTGTCAGGAAATCCAGCCTTCAGTCTTAAATAAAGAAAATAAGAGATTTTAAGATGTGGACTATGATATCTCTGCTATGTAGGATGTAGGTATGTGAGTGAAGGTTAAGATGTATATGCACACACACTCTCTCTCTTTCACTCAAACACAGACTCAAGTAAATTCAGCCTTATATAGTCTGCTGAGAATACAATTGTGCTATAACTACAAGGAGTCTTGTTCTCTGACCAAGTAATTTTATTCTTAACATGCTTCCCTTCTTCTTTTTTTTTTTTTTTTGGGGGGGGGGCGGGGGGAGGAGGAGGTAGCAGGGCTGTTGCTACACAGTAGCTGTCACCAGAAAGCTGTATATGTAATGTTGTGGCAGTGGATTAAGTGCCACTGCAGTATATCACTTCTGAAGTCTTTCTGTCTGCTATCTATTGAAATGATTTATAGCCACAGTATTTGGTCCAACGTGTATATCCATTTTCCACCTTCCACCCATCCATATTGCTTGTGACATCTGGCAAGCTTAAGGTTGTCTGCATTTCTCATCATTAGTATTCTGAGGAAGCCTGGCCTTAGAGCTGAAGTGCTTGAGTAAGTCTGCTTATGGCTGACTGTATTTCTCCTAACAAATATGACCCCTAGGCTCAGTATTACTGGAGGTGCCTGTTAAACAAAACAAATTTGGCTGTATGAATATGTCCTTAACCTTTGACATTTTATCCCCAAAGGAATCTCATCTTTTCCTCAAAGTCAGACTTCTTATGGCCAACTCCTGAAATTCTAGTTGCAGAAAATACTTTTGAGGCTCCGTGTGAGAAAGTTAGTTCAACAGCACAGATTTCCATTTCCATCTCTATAGGTAGAACTAAACATCTATGAGAAATATTTTAGTATTTGAATGGTTTTCAGAAATACAGTTTCTGGAGAAATCTAAGAGAGGAATACAATAAATAGTTTGCTAATGTGTAAACAAAAAGTGGTATTATATTTCAGAGCAACTGAAGAAACAAGGCTCAAATATGGCAGAACTTCCCTGTCTGTTCTTTACACTGGCTGGGCGGGAGAGAATTTAGATCCAAAAGTCTTTCATTGAAATTGGAATTCTATTGTCCACAAAAAAAATAAGCCCTCCCTCGTAGCAGATCATGCTGACTTGTTTGTGGTAGCTTTGGAATTGCAGTTAGTTTTCATCCGTTTAATACACAGTAAAGGCAGAATGGTGTGGGCTCTATCTGCACACACTGTTGCACACTATCTGCACATGTTGATAGGTATTTAAATTTCTTTGCTCACTTTTAAACTATTTGTAGGTGTTTGGAAATTTCATTTGTTTACTTTCAGTAACAACATAATTCTTTCCCATTTGCTTGTTTGCCTATTCTTCTGTCGTGAAGTGGTATGCTTTTTGGTTAAGGAACTGTGTTATTGGTGCCTTTGTACAGCAACTACTGTTTTTGGATTCTAGTCTGGTTTTGGCCTCTCATTATTTTGGAATGCAGCTGATTGCTCAAGTGAGTAACTTAGCAAATCTGTGGCTTCGGAGGTGGGTAAAAGAAAACAAAATCCAAAGCAGTAACAAACAAACAAACAACAACAACAGCAAAAACCTCTCCTCCCTAACTCTGATGCTATAACAAATTTTACATTTATTCCAGACTTCTTTCTTTCTTTCTTTCTTTTTTTTTTTTTTTTTTTTTTCATTTTTAATAAGTGAAATTGGAATTCTATACTGCTTCTCAGTCAGAGAATCATAGAATAGCTTGGGTTGAAAGGGACCTCAAAGATCATTTAGTTCCAATCCACCTGCCATAGGCAGGGACGCCACCCACTAGATCAGGTTTCTCTGGGCCTCAGCTAACCTGGTCTTGAACACCTCCAGGGACTGGGCAAAGCCATTTGTCTTTATAACGTAATCATCACTTCCTAAAACAATCTTCATTAAAATCACAAATTTTAGATTTCCATGCTTTGAGAAAGGAAAGTCACAGCATATAACTGGATGAAGTTATGTCGTGCTCTGGTCTTCTGAAACTTGTTAGATACAGGTACAACCAACTCTGATGACTACTGCTAAGAAACAAATCGGGCTAATAGCTATCACTGTGTGTATTCATATAGAGTCATTTGGGAGCATAACTGAAGGAAACAAACAAACAAACAAACAAACAAAAAACACCATAGCAAGTAAAGTGGAATCGTTACATGCACAACCATTAAATGATGATCTGTTTATTTTTAGAACTTTAAGTTAGGTCTTAGATTTTAATGTAATTGCAAAATTGCAAATAAAATCTTCTCGGTCATAGTGAAGAAAAATACATACAGAAGAGAACTAAAATTATTCTCCCATGAGAAAAAATCAGCTGGTAGTAGCTGACAAAAGAATATATGCTAGGGCAATAAATAAGTGGTAGTGCTTTGCAGAGTCTCATCATATTTTATACTGAGTGCTCATTTCTATTTGACTTGGTAAAGAAGAAGGTCAGTTCGTAAGTAGCACCCTGTGAAATTACAAAGAATATATCGCCAGGCAGTGAAAACTGATGTAACGCTACTGGTGATAACAGAAATAAATAGTGAGATGTTGTGATGACCACTTTTACCAAAGTTTATTGATTTCAGTTCCAACTCTGTTGGTTTAATGTCCTTGCTGACACTCTTTCTGGGAGTGCATGCTTCTCCTTTGCATAGCTTCCGAGTATTTGAATGTGTTGATTAATTAAAGTTTGACATTTATTCTTTAACAAAAGGCAGAAAAATGTTCAGCAAATGATTAGCTTAATATATTTGTAATACTTGTTGGGCCTCATTCTGTCACCATTGATATGTGTGGTGCCCAGATATAAGTGGTGGAAAATAATGAAAATTGGTGCCAATATAGTGACAGTAGGTAGGTAAAGTACAGGAGATGAAAGAATGAAAAAAAAATAATAATAATTAATCTCTTCTACAAAAACACTATTTGATGCAGTATTTTCTTCTCTATAACCTGAGATTTTTGTTCCTGCACTGTTGTATTCCTCTTGCATTTAGA
This sequence comes from Cygnus olor, assembly GCF_009769625.2. Lineage (NCBI taxonomy): Eukaryota > Metazoa > Chordata > Aves > Anseriformes > Anatidae > Cygnus > Cygnus olor. The sequence goes on from NC_049170.1 coordinate 73,125,132, forward strand.
TAAAGGTAGACTTTGCTCTTCATTCACTGTCCAGACTAAGTGAGAGTTGTGGATGTCATCATACTGTCCAGGAAGTACCTACCAATTACTGAGAAAGTATCTGATTCAGAAAGTTCTGAACAGTGTATTTATTATTTTAATTAGTTTAATTTAATTGTATTATTTTAGTGGACCTACGTAAATTTCCAGCCCAAAATCCTGATATGAGACAATGAGGTAAAACAGTTGTTTGATACCGTCTCTTTTGAGTGAGGGTGGACTATTTGCTTTCCAGCCCCCGCTCCTCCCTGTCACATTGCCTTTTGTGGTTAAGTTGAGGAATAATATATTTTAAATGTACTATAGTGCTGCAATAGAGTAGTCCAACTTATTTTTCTGGAACTGGTGTTTCTTCCAACTTCTAACGTTGGTGGTTTAGAAATAAAACTTGCAAATGCAATTCTGTCACCTTAGTTCCTATCCAATTTGAAAACTAGCCTCTGTCTCCTCCCCAGGGGTGTTAAAAAATAAAGTAACATCAGAACATAGTTCTACTTTGTCTCACTGTTGCAGTGAAACATTAAAGCCAGTATATAGAATTCAGGTCACCACCAAGCTCATGCAAGTGATAATAGACATCAATGCCAAACAAGATGCAAATAGTTTCTACTTAAGTCACTGTATGAAAGTATGTCTGTAAAATGCCATATTAAAAAGTGAATTCATGCTGTTCCTATCTCTGTTCATATCAGAACAGAAATATTAAATCATACACAGTCTATCATTATACAAAAGAAGGGAAAACTGATAAATATGCTATTTCTTAGAATGAAGACATCCAAGATGGCTGTGGATAAGATTTAATGGCATGTGACTTAACAGTCACAATAGAGTACACACAAAGATGGACTAAAAACAGATCTGCTTGCTGCTAATGAAATAGGAAATCACAGGAAATGTTTCATTTGTGTATTTATACCTGGTAACTGCATTTTTTGAAATATTTATTCCAATCTGAAAATAGTTTGAAATTCCAAATAATTCTGGATTTTTGTTGAGGTCATTTAAAATATCCTGAGAACATGATCTGAGAGGTATGTCAAAACGAGATATTAATGTGAATGAAATATATTAAAGCTAGCAGAGCCACCAGGAACTGTGAGTTTAAATTTCAGCTATTTAAGATCATTTGACTTGCTGAGCCTTGTTCAGATACAGCTTGTTGAGCAATAATATATGCTACCTGGTTTGGAGGTATACTAGTAATTTGACAAATAGTATATGGCAATACCTTAGCATCAGATATTTGTGCTTAGGTGTATTAAGTCTGAGCCAAGACTATTTGTCATAGGACTGCATCTACTATACGATTTTTTTCAGCAGTTCATAAGACTAAAACATATCTTCAGGAACAAATCACAATCACCTTTATTTGTATAAAGAGACTGTATTTATTTATTTAATGGAAGGGTTTTTGTGATTTACTTGCAAAAGTAGTTTGTTTTGTTTTGTTTTGTTTTTCTTTTGTTTTTCACATGGCAGCTACTGCTAGATGCTAGCAACTTATTTACAAGATAATTGAAAGAGCTGAAAACGTTGGAAGATATGTAGGGAATTTCTCTCAGAATTAAAACACCAATGTGCAGTGGGGCAGGATGCAAAAAATAAAAGTAAAGAAAGAACTGAAGAAAAAGCAGGAAAACAATTCATGCAGTATTTGTCTGACTGTTTGTCCACTGTTTCTGATACATAATTTTACCTATTCATTTTCAAATAAATAAATAGAATATTCTCTTTCTTCTGAGATGTTGAACTTAAACTATTTAGTAACATAACTGCATCTTTCTCATGTCTGTTTATCATCTTAATATGCTGTTAGATCTTGAGGTAATATTATTTGGAGTGACACTGTTTAAATAACTGGCCTCTAACCATTTGAGCAGGAATGAGATAACACTGCCAAGGTGCCAGCACCCTATCTTTTATAATTTCTGAAAAGCCAGACCAGAATTCTCTGAATACTAGAAAGGAGTCAGTCCTCAATGAAGAGATTGACTGAGACTTTGAACTGTGCAGATATTGTGAAATGTCATAGCCTAAAAAACTTAAAGACTGGATAAAGAGAATCCTCATTTTCAGTAGGGAAATGTGCAAAATCCTGCACCTGGGGTAGAATTCCTTCAGTTCAAACTGGAAGTGAACAGCTGAGTAACAGCTCTGCTGCAAAGGAACTGTTGGTTACAGAGGACACCAAGTTGAATAAGAACCAATAACGTGTTCATTATAAATAATCTAAAAATAATCTTAAAAATAACTATGCATTGTACTATTTTAGGAGGAATATAGTTAGCAGATCAAAAGAAATTCTTTTCCCATCCATCTGACAGTTGGGAGGCCACATCTTCAGTACTGCATCCAGTTTTCAGCACCTCATTTTACTGGTTTACATCCCCAGTAAGGAAACTTGAATGGCTCCCAGAGAAGCTCCGACAATTTTCAGCAGAATAGGAAAAGGCATGTGTTTTGTTGTTGTTGTTTGTTTGTTTGTTTGTTTTCCTTTAGGGGACTGATTTTGCTTGTTTTTTTCTTGTTTCGTTTGTTTGTTTATTTCATTTTTGAGGAGTATGGAGGCTGAGCTCTTTTAGCCTGGCTAAGAGTAATCAAATGTATGATACAGAGATGGCCCAGGCAACTAGAAATGTGGAAGTTTCAGTTTGTGATTTTGGAAGACTGAGCTAAACAAAGCCATGGCTGACATGATCTTATGTGAGCAGTGGCTCTTCAGTCAGGAGGCTGGATTAGGCAACATGCAGAGGTTTCTGTCAAACAGCATTCTGTGATTCCTGTCATCTGAGTGAATTTACTAAGGTGACAATGTGCTGTTTTAAGTGAGTTTGTGTATGATCATCACAAACTTATAAATATTTTAGCATTCCTATTTATTGTACAAGTTACACTGTTAAGTATATACTCCTTTGATAATGTCGTTCATAGTTTCTGTAATTTCTGCCCATTGGAATGTCATAAAGTTTCTTAATTTCTTCTTTTTTTTTTTTTTATTTAAAAAAAAAAAGTTATTCAAAAGATAACAGGAGTTATTCAAGAGATAACATTACACATTTTGTAGTTTTTTTTTTTTTTTTTTAATGAAGTCTGTGAATAGTAACAGTTCTCAAAAAATGATTGAAAAATGGATTGTTTCAATTTCACAGGAGTTATTTTCATGTGGAAAAGACGGCGCTTGTAATGATTTGACTTTTCATCACATGTAGTAATGCACTGTGGCAAGGCAACCATATGTTGTACTTTCATGCATATGGATAACTGTGTGTAGTAAAACCCCTCAACTAATTGGAGACAGTTTAGGTCATGTTCAAGCTTGGTATTTGGTAGTGTTCACTGAGAAGATATATTAGCTCTGCACCACAGAACAGAGAACATCTTGGAAAAAGATGGAAATTATAAAATGTTACATCCACAGAGGCCAAAGTGGCCCAATGCTTGCCTGGGGATCTGCCCCCTGATGGCTATGGCAATGATGCTGTCCTCTAACATGTAAAGTCTGCACTAATATCTGCTGGTGCAGAATTCCCATGTGGTTCTGCTCTCCAGCCATCACTATGAATTATACACTCTTTTAGCTCTGAATGGCTTCAACTTCTGACAAATTCAAAGAGCTCCTTATAAAGATTTTACTGAGGACTGGTTTCTGCATGCTACTTCTGTGAATTTCTAGCTTCATCAGGTTTATTTTGAAGATGCCTTAAATGAAAACACAAATTCATCTCATTGGAGTACTGGTTACTCAAAGAACCTGGATAAGGTGAACATAACCAAAACCATCCTTTGAAATCTAACTTGATTTTACAGTTCAGCATCCAGCTGATATTAAATCAGTGTTGAAAATATGTGTCTGTGTGGTGTATTACAGTGTATTAAGGTTAGGCACTCCTCTAGCTTTCCTTCTTCCACTTAGTAAACCAGTGCTTGTCTATCAAAGTCCACATAAACGCTATTTACTGATAATGAGGCCTTGTGATAATCTGTCTGTGCTCAGAAACATCAATCACCTTGTCAAACTTTAAGTGCATCCACTTAAAGGTAAGGGTGTGGTAAGGGTACAGAATAAATGTATGGACAGCCAGTACCTTCCTCACTATCAACATTCAGGGCAGTCCAAGAATGTTCACCAGTAAGATCAAGAGGGACTGATACTCAATGCCACAGGAAATGTGTACTCTTGCACCTATCTGGTGTGTTAGTTTGCAAACCATCTGATTTTGGGAGAAAAGTTTGCTCTGGATCAGTTATTATGATTGTTTTGTGTAACACTTTTTTGTTGGTATATCCACATCTTTTCAAATTTGGGAAGTTGTGCCTTAGTCCCTTTTAGACCACAGGGACTCATAAGCTGTGAAAGCTGATTTTTTTTTTTTTTGGTCTAACTTTTTATTAAACAGAATTATTAAAGGTTTCTACTGCTACTTTTAGATAAAGTAGGAAGAAAGGATTAGCATAAAATAGCATAAAAAAGGATTAAGATTCAAAAAAATATATTTGTATTTGTGTGATTATTTATTTCTGCAATGTGTTATACGTGTATATAGCACTCCTACAAATAACTACTTAGTTCATTGTTTAATATTTGGATATTTGATTCTGAAGCTATATAATAGAAAATATTTTGGTACAGAAAAAAAACATGCAAAGAGGACAATGATTGTTATTAAGAAGTTATGGAAATAGTCCTCTTTTCAACAACCAACTAATCTCCCTTCAGTTTTCTGAAGTTCATTAGTCTTGCAGGATTAAGAAGTGTACTTGTTTTTTTGTTTTGTTTTGTTTGTTTGTTTTGTTCTTTTTTTTTTTTTTCTTTTTTCAAATTTTTAGGAAGAAACCACTCTACATGCATTACTGTGTGTATAAAAAACATTTCAGTTCAATTGATTTCATTCTTCCAGGAGTTTCCTTTGTTATCTTGACCAATTTAATATTTAGTTGAATGCTAAGTTCTTTGAGACCTGGAGCTCTTATTTTGAGTATGTGATGGAGCCGTGACATGTCCAGACAGTTCTGGAGTAAAGTTATCTTTTGGTGAAGAAGGTGGGGACTTCAGGGACTCCATGAGACTAGAGGTTAGTAAGCATTTTGAAGTCATCTGTGGCAAAAGAACTGACCTACCCTGCCCTCCCCTCTTCCCCCCCAACAACGACAACACCAAAGATCACCTCAGTGAGCCAAAGACATTGTAAAATTCAAAGTGGTTGGTAAAAGAAAATTATGTTGTTTAGTTGTTACTGATGACCATTTATAACAATTTCTTACTGTATATTTTAATTCACATGATGAAAGCAAGACCCTTGACTGTCCTATATTACCTCAAATGGTATGGCAAAACTGAAAGAATGAAAATTATTTTGTTTTAAAACTTAATTAGTACTTAAGAAATATCTTCATATCTAAAGTTTTGTTGTTGTTTAGTTTGTTTTTTGGTTGGTTTGTTGAATATCTTGTTTTGCTTTCATTTCTTTGGAACTAGTCCAGCTCCTGGTATTTCTGTTGAGACTTTTTGTTTCTGTTCATTTTGAGAGAGAACCTGGGATGAAAAAAACTTGTTGAGGTTCTTTTCAAGGAGATAATTCGATTTGCTGCCAAATCAAAGTTGGAAGTAAAAGAGTCCCAACCAGCTGCTGAACACAGTGGGGGGGCATAAATTGGATTTGATAATCAGAAAGTCATCTTCTGACAACAAATGTTATTAAAAACAGAAAAAGGAAAGTAGCAATACTAGGTTAAATTTTAAAATAATAGTAATATTCAAGTTATTTTAATTCTCTCCAAGATATAATTTTAAGGCGCTGTGTACTAGCACACAGCACCACCCAGGACTTTAAGAAAAGAACAAGTTTTTAATTGTTTCATATTGAAATAATGGTTTAAAATAGTATAGACAAATTTCCTATTACTCTGAATATGATAACATCTTTGCTCTGCAAAATTTCTGCTGTTGCTGTTATGATCCTCTCTTTTGCCAGGTCTAAAATCTCCTCCAATATTTCAGATAGCCCTTGTACACTCTGCTCTGGTGCACTAGTATCTTGTCTGAAACCTTAGGTCTCTCTCTTCCAAGAGAGGCACTTGTTTCTTCTGTGAGCCCTACTATTAATCAATAGTCCTTCAGAGAGAATTACCTCTTGCTGCTCTCCACACTAAATTTTAATGGAACATAGTTACTAAGTTTTTCACCTTTGTTTGCTTTTCAAAGAAATCAGTAGGAAATCTTGTGCACCTTAAATTAGATGCTTAGTAATCATATAAAGGTTGTGGTAGATTCACAGTGCTAGGCATGACATGGAGATTTATAATTTATAATTTGTAGTTCACTAGAACTATGGCAGTTCATTCATACAAAATGCCTTTTTTATTATTATTTTATTTTTCAAAGATTAAGCAATATTAATGCCTTGGATGGCAAGAATGTGTCTAAGGTAACTAAAGGTAACAGTGCTTATAGATTTAAAGGACAAGAAATAGCGAAAGTTAATCCACTTCTCACACAAGAGATTTGTGTACAGTAGATGACACTTTCACAGTGGGAAAAGATATAAAGATGACTTTTTAGATCAACTCCAAATAAACAGTTTTCCAAGTATGCATGGTCACTTGCATTTAGCTAAAATTTTATAAACCTTTTTTCTAAACTCTGGTATACTTCACAGCTAAATTCTTTCTTACAAAATTGAATAACTCTAATACAACCTGTGTGGTACATAATTAGAAATTCAACAGGTAAAAAATAAATTACTTCCTTCGTTTTTTTTTTTTTTTTTTTTTTTTTTTTTTTTTTTTTTCCACAGAAAAAGCATTGCAACTGTCCTGTGGGCTGTGCACTATTTATTCATTCATTATCTGGGTATCTGAAGGTGCTGGTGTCAGACAGAAAAAAGCCTTATGTATCTAATATGCAGCAGTATCTTGTCTTGGATATTTCCATTAGAGTCAGTGGATGTGTACCATGAATTTCAAAATTGACACTACTGGGCAACTGATGACAGATAGTGAAAATCCCATGTTAAATAGTTTGTGGTCATGGTCTTTTTCCGGGTACCATAACAATTTTGTTCCAAGGTGTTATTTTTAAGCTTGCATTCCAATGAGGTGTAGTATCGAGAAAGCTAAGTGTATTTAAACTTCAATCCCTCACCATGGAAAGCATTGTTACTCTTTCATCTGGCATTCAGAACAGATTAGGAGGTTTGTTGTTCACAAAGCTTTCAAAAAAGAAGGAAATTATTAACTGTAGAAATTGTAGGATTAAGGAATGCTGTGGTTTAGCCCTGGCAGGCAGCTAAATACTTCACAGCCTCTCGCTCACTTTCCCCAGGTGGGATGAGGGAGAGAATTAGAAAGGTTAAAGTTAGAGAACTCGTGGGTTGAGGTAAAGACATTTTACTAGGTAAAGCAAAAGCTGTGCACGCAAGCTAAGCAACACAAGGAATTTATTTACTGCCTCACTTTAGCAGGCCACTTCTAGGAAGGCAGGGCCAACTACACATAATGGTTTCTTGGGAAGAAAAACGCCGTCACTCCAAATGTGCCCCCCACTTCCTCCTTCTTTCACCCAGCTTTTATTGCCTGAGCATGATGTCATATAGTATAGGACATCCCTTTGGCCAGCCTGAATCAGCTGTCCTGGTATAATATAAAGGAATCCTGACAAGAAAGAACAGACTTTAGGGTGTGGCATTTATTTATTTTATGTGATTTATATTTGCAAGTATTATACACTTAGGGAACTTACTTTAAAACCCCAAATATAGATACAAAAATAAAAAAGAAAAAGAAACCTAGATCAATGCTATTGAATTTACTATGCTATTGAATTTTAAAAATACTAACAGATACTAACAAAGTGGTTATATCCAGTATTCAAGAAAAGTTAAAAGGCCAAAAGAGAAACCACTTGTTTTAGAAAAGAGTCTAAAAATGGAATGTACTATGAAATATATTTTCTTTGTATAGAGAGTTGCTCTAGAGCATTTAATTAAAGAGAACACTTGAAAAAGTAACACAAACATGATAATATAGATTAAAAGAGAAGTTTTAATATAGATTAAAAGAGATTAAAAGCAAAAATATATTTTGCTTAGCAAACATATTTAGTTTTATAAGGAAGCAGTAATGGAACCTAAAGGTAGAAGGAACCTAATAATAGAAAACAAAGTACTTGACTCCCCGAAAACCTAGAAATCAATTTACAGTAGTACTGAAAATAAAAATTAACTTGAAAATTTAGTAGCTGGGGAATGGGAAAGTGATAAATGAATACAAAATTAATTATCAAGGAAATTGAAAGTGCTACATTAGATCACAAAGACTTGTGATCTGCAGTATGAATTAGTCATCTCTAACTGTGCATATTTCCGTAACATGAAGTGTGGGTATTTATACTGGTCAGCCTTTGGCAAATGGACAGGGACAAAAAATGATGAAAAATAATAACATGAAGATTGTACGATGCAATAGGCCACATGTTATCCTGGAGTTGTCCCATAATAATTTTCAGAACATTGTATATCATAAATTTGTGTATTGTTTGTTACAGGAAATAAAGTTTATGGAAAGTAAAAAGTAATACCAGACCTTGCTTGATTCAATCTGCCTGAAAAATCAGGTTCCTTAGTTGTCCTGAGGCTGATCATACAGGGTTAAAATTCTTTAATCCATGAGGAAAATACCATATTCATGTACACTAATTACTTAGTATAAGATTTCTTAGATCTAAAAGAACATGTAACAGGTTCCATTAAAATGTTCTAGTTCTTTTCTTTATTGTGGTATAAAGTTTGCATATCTTCTGCAAGATGGGGAGTGCATAAAATGTAAAATATTGCTGGCATAACACACAGAAACACTGATTCTTGTGGGAAGTGTAATGTTTATGGTTTCCTTCAGTTATGAAGGGGAATTTCTAAGTTTAAGGCAATAACGAGAAAATAGTTTGGGGCTTGATGGCCTCTGAGCATCATATATGAATGTGATGAAATGGATGAAATGACTTGTATTTTCAAGTATCTGCAGTAACTGTAGAACTGCAGGAGCTGGGAAAGGAAGCATTCACCAGCGAATAAAAGCAAAAACAAAAATGTTTTAGCAAGCTCTAAATTTCTGAAAGTTCTAAAATTAGCTATCTTTAGTAATACTGTATGAAGAAATTCTGTATACTGGTATATATCCATATATATACCAATAGATGTATATAATATATATATGCTGTTTCATATACAGAAGCTGCATATGCAATAATGAAGGCTAGTCATGTAACACTTCATGATGAAGTTTTGACCTGCAGCTATGCTGCTAATGCTAGCCTGAACTTCCTAACCAGAAACTTATTCCAACACATTAGTTGCAGGTTCATAAACTTTTAGTTCTTTTCTTCAACTTTGTATATTTTAAAAGTGATGGAAGATAATTAGCAGATGTGCCTTTGAATTAATGTGTAGTACAAACAATGCATTTGGAGACTTCGTATTCCTCATCCAAGAGCAATTTTGAACACTTAAGAAGAAAATAATCCTGGAGAAATGAAAGAGGGTACAGTGGTACAGTGGGATAGGTAACATTTTTATTTTCTGTTTGTAAGAGAATTTACCAAATTAACTTCGAAACAATCAAGCATCTACCAAAACAAATTTGGTTACTTCTCAGGTGTTTTTCAGATTAAAAATACATGAAAAACTTGATTATTTTTTTTCCAGGACAAGGTATTATGTATCCAATATTATATATCCAATATTTTATAAGTGAAGACCAATATTTTTTTCCTGCAGTCTTCTGATAACACATTTTATTTTATTTTATTTTATTTTATTTTATTTTATTTTATTTTATATTTTATTTTATTAACAGGGCAAGTCACTCTTTGCTTTCTTGTTTTATTATTTATTTATAATTTAAAGAATTTTTAGAGGAACAGGCTAAAATGGAATTTCTTAAGTGGTGGTTAAAAAGCAGGATAATAACAGTTTAGAGAAAATAAAAATATATTAACAATAACGTGTTCAACATAGTAGCCAACACTGATAGACTGGCTTTGTCAGAAGCTATGGAATTACCATTAGTACATATACTCACAAGCAGACACGAATGGGAGTGAGACAAGACCACAGAACAGATTTTGGGTACTAGACATTAATGTAGATCTCATTTCAAGTGATTTTTTTTCATTGGCGCTCTCTCTTGGTGCCTGGTTTTAACATCTGACCTGGAAAACGAGAAGCTTCTTTTGCAGCTCTTACAATTTGAATAATGATGCACATAGAAGAAGGGATAATTCTAAGTCCTCTATTTCTTTCCACTTTCCAGAGAGTGCAATATGGCATGTGAAAATGATCTGAAATTTAGAGGAAAACATTTGGGAAAAAAAAAAAAAAAAAATCCAGCTGAAGTATACTCAAGATATATCCAGAAATTCATTAATCTGAACTGATGCAATATAATAGTATAGAAACCTAATAAAACTGAATTGAAAAAAACTATCCTCCAGCAAAATTGTAGCTAAGATTTCCTTCCATTTAAAGAGATGCAATACTCACATAGAAGTACAAGATATTAGAATTTAACTGTCAGAAAATTGAACAGTTTTTTAAATTTATCAAAATTAAAGAAATTACAGAACACAAACTAAGGAAAGCCTCTCAGTCACATTTTAGATTGAGCTGTGGAGAAAATTCAGTTTATCTGGAATACTGTTGGAATATTTCTTATTAAAGGATGCGATAAGTCACAATGGCCCACACCGATCCTTACATAAATAAACAAAATTAAAAAAAAATTCTTTACCAAAAGAAGTATTAACTCCTTTGTGAAAGAAAACCCCAGAAATTGTTCTAAAAACTTTAGCACAAACTTGACAGATAGTTAAGTAGTAACTCTAGTGTATTTATCAAAAAACAGAAAATATTAATCTGTTTTGCTTATTTCAAATTATGACGTTTCCATCCTCCAATAATTAAAAAACAAACAAACAAACAAACAAACAACTATTATGAAACTATTAACAGCTTTGCCTACTTTACTGTATTGGCACTATTCTTAAACTTCATATATCCCATAACTCAGTAATTACATGAGAAACTTTGCATAAGATTTAATTTCTAATAACCATTTTATTTTTAATGTATTAATAAGATAGGAGAGGGCATACATGAGTCCCAAAACAGAAATAAGAAATGGAGGGAGGGAGGAAAGGGGGTGGGGGTGAGGGGGGTAAAAGAGATAGAGTGATGTCTGTTTAGTAATGTCATGATAAGGTGGTGTAAAGTAGGCTGTGATTTTTGAAAGTTTAAAATTGGCGATGTTAAGGACAGCCCAATTTTACCTGCAGGCATTCTTGCAAAGCAGTAAGCACAATTTTTCAGCCAGAGAGCTTGCTTATGAAGAGATACACATCAGTGAAAATACAGAACACGTTGGCAAAGTAGTTGCAAAGCATTTTCTCTCCTCCCCTCCAGCCCCATCAGCTTTAAGATCACTTGAGTTCTATCCAATCCAAATAGTCTCTAGGAGCCTCCTCATGACCAGGCTGGCTTTTCTTACCTGTCTTCTCTAACACATTAGGAAGAGGGCTTTTGTTCTATAAAATTCCAGTTCATTCTTATCTCTGATAGATGATTTGCTCAAGTGATTTCGAATACTTGAAGGCAGGGACATGGCTTAACTGAAAACTCCCTTTGACACCTGGCTCCTCCAGCATGGTAAGCTCACTCTTGGATCTCGTTTTGTCAAGCTGCAGCCCATAGACCCTTTGGGATCCGTGCATTGTTTCTCTAGCAGTTCTCAAAAAGTTTCTATCTCATACAGAGCGTCTGAAATTTTTAAAGTTTCAGAAATTGAAAGTGGTTGAAAACTGCTAGAAGAAGGACTCCAAATAAGGTAGTGGTGATTAACTCTTAGATATACTTCCATCTGCAATCTAGTAGCAATGCAGGGAGTTGCTGGTAAAACCCCAAGAAGAAAAAAAGAAAAAAAAAAAAGTGATAATGCAATCTATACTTTGGTGTAGGTTCTCATTAATGTCCTCATGTGTTTACATATCTGAAAAGACACTGGCATACATTATTCTGAAAATTGATTTCCTAACCAGAGATGTAACGTGATTCTGTAGAAAAGTCAGACACTTTTTTTTTTTCTTTTTTTTTTTTGCTAAAATCATGGTAAAGCTTATTGAATTTGAAGCACAATGCACATCTATTTCAATGCTTTGTCAGAAACAGTGTTTAGAATTCCCTAAGTAGATTCATGTATTCTCTTGATTTTACTATTTGGTAGAATTAAGCTTTGTCATTCCGAAAGTAGACCGATCTTTCCATAAGAAAAGCAAAAGGTGTTTTTTTTCCATTTTTAGTGTAGTGCAATATCTGTAATATTTCATCTGTATTGGCATCCTCTCAGATTTAAACGCTATCACCTTCAAGGCTGTTACTTTCAGACATTTTAGGTCTCCATTCCAAATTCATTCCTACAATTAAAGGCCTTTTCTGATTTTCTTTCTTTTCTGAGATCACATTTAGAAAACTGTTTTTCCACTGAAGTTTTTAGTTTTTACAGCTTTTACATTCCCATATTTTTTTATTTGATTTGCACAGGTTTTAATATTAATGGAAGATGAATACAGCTCCTTGTTTCTTACTTGCTTTAAGCAATATTTTTCTCCTTGAGAAAACTTTGTTTTTCCCATCTATTTCTAACAAAATTGCGTAGAATGTAGCATTGTACTGACTTCATGGTTTGTTTGTGGAATATCCAATTTAAGACAAAAATTAACCTTGCAAATTTTCTCTTTCTTTTGACCATGTCTCCTGAGACCATGTCTCAGTACCTTCTCACGATGTAATGAGCCTGTGTGGTTCCATTTTCTTTCTTCCATGTAGCCCTTGGCATGAATGCCTTCTTCTGTGTAGGAACAAGTGTCAATAATAGGTCTGTAAAAACAGCACCAGAAAATAAGTAAAAGCATAATTTTCAAATCTTGTTGATTAAGAATGTATTCTGAGGTGATCTTGAGTTCAGAAGCACAAAAGTTTGGGAAAAAAAAATCAACCTCCTGCCTCCAAATCTGTCATATGACTCGTTATATGTGCAGTTTTTAAAGTCTTCTTTGCAAACTATCAGGGTAAATAAATACCAGGTATGAGGTTATATATTGGTTGTTTAGTCCAAGACAAAGTTTCTTTTGCTTTGAGCCCTGGAAATTCGCAGTTTAGTGTTGGCCATGACAAAGGCTGTTACATTTGTTTCTTTATATTAGGTTTCTCTTTAGTTTTTCATTAAATTAATCTTAATACCATGAAAACAAAATTATTGAAGGTCATGAACCTGGTTATTTTTTGAACATTGCATTTCAGTAATTCATTATGTTACTTGAAGTACTGAACGCCAAATACAATTACCATCATATTTTTATGCATAATTTACATTCTAGCATTAGCTATTTTATTAAAAATCATAATAGCTTCATTACTTAGGTTTGTGAAGGCTGAATAACTGCAAATAAAAATAAACTTTTTACAGCAAAAAACTTCTTCCATCTACATAAAGACTTTGGCTGAAATGCAAAGGTCTGCATTTGTTACACACAAAATAAATTGTGTGGCTGTCATCCTGACATTGCAAAGTACAGCTTCCATTCAGAAGACTAGAATTTCCTCTAAGAAGGTGCAGCTGTCTGACCAAGCATTATTCACAGGAAAATCGTTCTGTTACTGTGCATACTCTTCACATAGTCACTATGAAGCTAGTCTGAATCCTTAGGTAGAGCTAATGGACAATAGTAAAGCATAATTATGTGGAAGAAATGAAAAGACAACAATGTTTTGAAGTAGAAGAGCAACATATGTTTGAAAAACTTGTTCTACAAGCTTAAATGGTTTGCACAAAAGCAACAAGCAGGAGAAAAGCTTCAGTAACCAGTGGATAGGCCACATATATACATATGCTTTAAGCGTCCTCTTAATGTTTATCTAATAAATAGATTAACAAAGGGCATCTTAAAGCTGAGAGAAACTATATAGAGTGATCAGACACCTCTCAATGTAAACTCTATGTATGTATGCTTTCAGTCTTTGCTCAATATCACAAATGATTAAGCAATTGTTATTCTATCTGTGTTTTCTGGTTGCAATTTCCAAATAACTACTTTTAGGATGTTTCTTTAGAAAGAAACTGTGACTTCGGCAAGAATGTTATATCTCAAAACTCTCTGTCTTTGTGTGTACAGTTCTGTGTCTTTTTTTTTTTTTTTTTTTCCTGTGGGTGTACCATAAGAAATGAACAGCAACTAGAAGAGATTTCTATCAAAGAACAGGGCAAAATGGACTTCACTCTTGATTCTCTCATGGATACTCTAAAGAGACTCCATCTGCAGAGAGCACTGACTTCTAACCACCTTTCCTTTTGTGAAAATTATGGGCATTTGGAAATGAAAACAATGCTTTAATATTTTTCTCAAGAACTGAAAGGGAAATGTGTCTAAAGTGATTGGTAAGGATGTATGAGGGGATCGAGTGCACCCTCAGTAAGTTTGCATATGACACCAAGTTAGGTGCATGTGTCGATCTGCTCGAGGGTAGGAAGGTTCTGCAGGAGGATCTGGATAGGCTGGACCGATGGGCTGAGGCCAACCATATGAAGTTCAACAAGGCCAAGTGCCGGGTCCTGCACTTAGGGCACAACAACGCCAAGCAGCGCTACAGGCTGGGAGGTGAGTGGTTGGAAAGCTGCCTGGCAGAGAAGGACCTGGGAGTATTGGTTGATAGTCGGCTGAATATGAGCCAGCAGTGTGCTCAGGTGGCCAAGAAGGCCAACAGCATCCTGGCTTGTATCAGAAACAATGTGGCCAGCAGGGCTAGGGAAGTGATTGTCCCCCTGTACTCGGCTCTGGTGCGGCCGCACCTTGAGTATTGTGTTCAGTTTTGGGCCCCTCGCTACAAGAAGGACATGGAGGTGCTCAAGCAAGTCCAGAGAAGGGCAACGAGGCTGGTGAGGGGTCTGGAGAACAAGTCTTATGAGGAGGGGCTGAGGGAGCTGGGATTGTTCAGCCTGGAGAAGAGGAGGCTCAGGGACGACCTTATTGCACTCTAAAGATACCTTGAAGGAGGCTGTAGCGAGGTGGGGGTTGGTCTGTTCTCCCACGTGCCTGGTGACAGGACTAGGAGGAATGGGCTAAAGTTGCGCCAGGGGAGGTTTACGTTGGATATTAGGAAGAACTTCTTTACTAAAACGGTTGTTAGGCATTGGAATGGGCTGCCCAGGGAAGTGGTTGAGTCACCATCCCTGGAGGTCTTTAAAAGGTGTTTAGATGTAGAGCTTAGTGATATGGTTTAGTGGAGGACTTGTTAGTGTTAGGTCAGAGGTTGGACTAGGTGATCTTGGAGGTCTCTTCCAACCTGGATGATTCTGTGATTCTGTATTTTTGAGCCCCTGAGGACTAGGTTCATATATATTTTCAGATCTTCAGAGACCTTAACTGGCATTATGTGATTGCCATGCAAGTTTCTACTAGAGAGTAGTAAATTTAACAAATAATATGTTATACTTTTTGTATGGAGATTTATATGGATAGATGAGATACCTACCTAGTCAACTCCACACGGAAATAGGTAAAAATGTGTTATTATAGGGAAAATAAAACAGTAAAAAAGAAAAAAAAGAAAAATCAGTCATCCTTCCTTCACAAAATGCTTGTTTTATATGGAAAAGGAGAGAATAGAAACATTTGGGATACACTAAGGGAGCTTTGTAGCTGTTCAAATCTGCATGAGATGTGTGTAACAGTAACATTTATGTTCAAGATTTTGAACACAAATATCCTGGTTTCAGTGAAGAAGCATTTGCTTCAGATGATTTGTAATGGAAATTACATATGATTTTATGAAGACCTGAATGAGAACGAATATCTATAATTATTCTTGACATTTCTTTCCTGCCTGATTTATCTTGCTTGTTTCTTAGTCTGTGATTATATTTCTGAAGGACTTTTGTAAACTGACACTTTGTATGCAAATCAAAATCTAGTGGATTTGCTTTCCATTGTGGTGAGAATTTACCCCAACCACAGAGTAACATCTTCTTTAGTTTAGTAATATATCTGTTAGATGTAAGATATGGAAGCAACATTTATCATACAGACTATAAGCATGTTGAAGAATGGATTTTTGTTTGTTTGCTGCTGTATACTACTAAATTCATTTCCATCACTTTCTGAATCTATATAAAAAGGTATAAAAAATCCACAACTCTAAATTAGCAGTTTTCTCCGACAAGTGGGAACAACAATGTTTTTGGATTGCATATTTTGTAACTTACAGAGCAATTTCTCTACAAAACAAGTCAGTTCAGTAATGCATTTCAAAGATTCTTTTCATCCACTGCTCATGAAAGAGAACAGGAGTTGTCATTGTCTTGTTCAGGAGTGATCAAAAAATTTTCATCAAAATTGTCTTTTTAAGAAAAGACTGTTCTGAAAATCTTTAGTAAAAAATGAACTGTTCATGTGAGAAACATTAACACACACACACATCCAAAATAACCTTGTTATTTGGGGTTTGAAAGTCATAGTTTCTTACTAAGCTCTGGCACATTAATTGTAACAAAAAAGTATTTGTCTTCACCTGGATTCTCAAGAAAGCTCACTGAGCTCAACAAAGGGTATAAACAGAGGGTACCTCAGCATGTTAAAGTTGGATATGAATAAACATTGTTTTCCCCATCTCATTGCAAGACAAGAAGGTTTTATTAAACTGAACTTTCTGTGGAGAAAGGATGTGAACACAGTCAGCTGTTAAAAAGTAAATCACTGCAGGATTTTTTCCAGTTCGTATAGTCCTATGCAATGTTAAACTGCATTAATCCCGATGTAGACACTTTTATTCAAAATTGAAGAGGCTCTAATTTAATTTAACTTAATTCACTTTGAAAGCTGAAGTGGTCTAGATTAAATTAAAGCCATTGTAAATCAGAATAAAAGGATCAATACAGGGCTTTAATGTATTTTAATTCATCTGCTTTAAAAGTTACTTCGGATTAACTTTGTTTCTGCATTGACAAATTCAATAGGCCTTGAGTCTTTAGATGGGCACTTATTATTAATTATGAATTATCAGCTTCTTCCACCACAACCTAAAAAACTAATGGGATAAAATGAAGCTATTCTAAGACTGACATAAAGCACAGACAATATAAATGCAGAATTTGTTAGACTCTGGCACTTCTTTTTCCCTAGGAGCCTTGATAATAATTGAAAAGACAGTAAATTTATCTGGCAATTAAAAGTAATTATTATTAATTGGAATGATGCAAGCCATCCAAATTGTTTATTCTGTTAGCCATTATAAACTGCCTTGTCCTATATGAGCTAAGGCAATACATGTAACAATATCATGACACTTTTGGTAATGATTTTCTTTCAGAAGATTAGGTTGTTACCTAGCTTACAGTGAGGATGCATAATTGATTAACTACAGGTAATGTCAATATTTAGACCTGGGACAAAAATTTATTGGGTTTTATTTACTTTATTTTATTTTATTTTATTTTATTTTATTTTATTTTATTTTATTTTATTTTATTATTTTATTTTATTTTATTTTTTATAGTAGTTAGTTATTCTAACTTTACATATTACTTTAAATTGGAATAAGATTTGTGTCGCTGAAGTAGTATCACACAAGAAGATACATTTACCTTTATTTCATTATATTTGAAATGCCTCATTATTCCAGTAATTGGCATAGTAGAACTTTTTGGCAAGTTGGATCTAAAGCTATTAATGTAAGCATCTGTTTCCCTTACACACACACACACACGCACAAACTCTCCAAAGCATTGGTTTCATGGAAATCACAGCACTGTTGTTCAGTTTTCTTCATTGGATAATTTTTGTCTTTATTTTAATAATTCAAAGACATGTCTTGAATTGCTGTCCAAAATCAGAAACTTTTTTTTTTTTTTTTAATAATGTTGTTAAATCCTTTCTTTGCACAGTAGCATTGTAATTTTGGTCTTTCACATTGGTTCTTCAGTGGTCTGACATTGCTGTGAATGAACTTATCTGTATGAATAATTCAATCCTTCTAGCATATGTTTCATATATATATATATACATATTTTATATTGCATTGCGCATATACATTATTGTATATACAGCCTTTTTTTTCATTCACATAATCATAAATCTATGATGATTTCTATGGAAAGTTAACAAGATTTCATGCTTAATGGAAGTTAATGATTTATAGAGGAAGGAAATAATGTTGTTGTTGAAATCATAGAATCATAGAATATCCTGAGTTGGAAGGAACCCATAAGGATCATCAAGTCCAACTCCTGGCACCGCACAGGTCTGCCCAAAAGTTTAGACCATGTGACTAAGTGCACAGTCCAATCTCTTAAATTCAGACAGGAATATATAAATAACACTAATAATAATGCTTTGTTGAAATATTTTTTTTTTTTTTTTTTTTTTAATGGCAAAATACATATGAGAATGATTTATCTCTTGAAAATAATAGCATTTATAGCAATATCAATAAGCATGCAACCAGAAGAATATTCTATAACTGAAAAATACCTAGCTGGAAGAGAAAACCTGGTTCTAATATAGTTTAAAACAGAAGTAGTCAACAGTCTAGGACAAACTGTTAAAGAGAAGCATTTTCTTTCTTATTCCTTATCTGCTCCACTCAAATCTTACGGAGTGTATCAGTTACTGGAGAACGTATCAATAGATGAGGAAAGATCTTAGTTTGTAGATGTTACAGAAATAAAGGAAACCAGAAAAACTATGGAGTACTGCTACAAACAAAATACAGGGCCTAACTGTCCAGTTGCTTCGCAATCAACAGAAGAAATGGGAATGCAACAGTAAAGAAAAAGAATTTGAAACTGAAGAGAGAAAGGTATGGTTGCCTGCTAATAGGAAGTGCAGAGAGACCTTTATGTAATAGAGTACTCAGATATAGTACTCAGACTATACTTGACTGAATATGTTTCACATGGAAAGAATCTTACTCAGTTTTCTCCTTTGGTTTTGCTTTTGGTAGTGGCTTGTTTAAAACGACAGCTAAAGTGTTTTCACTAACTCTGGGGCTTAACATTCTGCCACATGGAAGGCAGCAAAAGTTTCTGTAGGGGACAAGAACAAATGAAGCAAAAGGGAAAAAATAGGGAGTATTCCTACACTTGTTTGTGTTTGTTGAGAATTGTTTTGCAATATATCTCAAAATCACTTTGTAGGCTGAGCCTGAAGAAAGACATTGTTTTTCTGAACTGCAGTGTATGTATGCTTTACTCCACCTAGATGCTGATACTATGGTTGTCACTCTACCTGTGTAATTGAGAGTTGTAGTTCTGAGCTCTTCTGAAACTAAGTCTCTCTTGAGAAGATTGGGAGTTTTCACTAGTAAACTGGAATATAATTTTCACTGTAATTTTTAGCACAAAGAGAAGCCAGTAGTCTGCCACTGTCTAAATACATATATATATATATATATTGCAGGTAAAAAACTGCAATTTTGATATAAGAATAATATGATTTTGTAATGAAAAAATCATAAAGGTTGGGCCATAAATTGTGACACAATTCATAAGAAGATATTGAGGAAAGAAAGACATAACATTGTATGTATTATGTAGAACTTTTATCATACATAGTGAACAAAAGTATGTTTGGGGAAAGAATAGATCCATAACTTAGTGGAAGAAAGAAACAGAAGACACCTATAACATCAAATCATTTTCTTTCCATCAGTGATGCCCAGAAAGATCTGCTGCACTTAGCAGCAAGCACAGTTAATACTGGTATAATAAGAAAGGGATGCTTAGCCTAGACTAGGAGGAAAAATACTTCACAAAACTTAGGAGGTATTCCAACAGCCATGTGTCTTCAGATTGCTTAATAGCAATAGTTATTTTCAGAAACTCAAGGAAAATAAATATTAAATAAATATTAACAAGTACAGAAAGTGTAAATATGTTGCTTACTTACAAAAAAAAAAAATTAAAAAGAGAAGAGGAAAGGAAAGGAAAAAGAAAAAAAGGAAAAGGAAAAGGGGAGGGGAGGGGAGGGGAGGGGAGGGAAGGGAACGGAAGGGAAGGGAACTAGTGAGAAAGACAGAAATATCAAGGAATTACAGGCTACTCCATTACATTCAAATTCCTTGAAATCTGTCAGAACAGTAAAACTATTTGCAAGCACCTTGAAAGTAAGTAAGTGAGTGCCAACATAGACTTGCCAAAATATCTTGTTAACAGCTAAAAAGCTTTGCAGACAGGAAAAAAAAAAGGCAGCAGGTGTCACAGATCTTGACCTTAAATAGGTCTTTTGAAAGTGTCTCAGATGGCATTCTTTAAGAAAGGACATTTTCTGTTGATTGACATTATAGCATAGATTCAACGCCTGTTGGAAATGAACCAATCAAACAAACAGAAAAAAGGGAGTTAACAGTATTTGCTGTCAAAATAGAAGGCTATGTCAATTTCACTTTCAAAGAAAACCATGATTCTGGACATGTAATATTTTTTAGTATTAATGAGGTGGATGAAATGTAAATGAGCTATAAATTGTGCTTGCTAAATTTGGAGTTGAAGTAAACACAAAGACAACTGGAAGTATGTGGAAAACAAGATTAGAATTCAAACTGATCTGGAAAATTTGGGGAAATGTCCTGAAAAATCCAAATGAATTTGGAGAGACAAGTGTGAGGGACACAGGAATAGCTACACAGATGCTGAAATGGGATCAACAGCTTGAGGAACAGTTATTTACAAAAACATCAGGAAATTAAATCATCACAGGAGGAGAAAGAATGTCTGACATGTTGGAAGAGGTGTAAGCAATTATTTCATTAGGTTAAAACTAAATAGAAAGATACTCTGCAAGACAGTTGAGATAATCTTCTTAAGAAAATATACCAAGATGAGCAGACTTTCCACAGACACATCGTCCCTTCAGACAGGCCTAAAAAGTTTCCGCTTTGCAGTTCTCTCTTCTGTACATGTGGGCTACGTATATTGAAAAGTACTTCTTACTACTGAGCAAGTTGTCTTTCGGTTTGCTGAGCATTACTAAGTGTTTAGTTGAAATACTGTAGCAAGTTCTGGGCGCTGACCTTTGAGAAAGCAGAGATTTTGATTCCTTGGAAAATGTTTGCTGAGTTCAGTGAAAGCAATCAGGACTTTAGAGAACATGAATTTGTTACAAGAATAAAAGACAAAGGGATGAAACAGTCTTCAAGTATGTAAAAGGCTGTTGCAAAAGAGAAGGACATAGTCTGTTCTCCTCATGTGCAACAGATAGAAATAAGAAATAATAGACTTCCATTGCAGCAAAGTCATTTAAAGTAAGATTTTAGAAAAATAAGTATTAGTCAATCACTGGAAGTGTCTGGGGAAGGTGCACTGGCATCTCCTCTACTGGTCATCTAAGAAAAGGCTAGAAAAGCATCTACAAGTATTCTTAAGCATAACTGATTCTTCTTTAGGATCACTCTAGTCTTATGATTTTTCCTGGAATTTGTTGGAACTTCCTAATGTTAGGTTTCACATGTGACCCACATTTTTGGGTCATTTTGTTTTTTAAAAAGGAATTTTGTTTTTACTACGGGTAGTTCTCAGGATTTCTTTAGGTTTGTTATTTGTTCACATTTTTGGCATTTGGGATATATTTTCAATTGTTTTGGATTGAAAAAGATGAAAAAGATGAAAAGAGTGGTGTAGCATAAGAGCCAGATAAAAGGTGATTTTAAGTAACTTCCCTGAATTAACTGTATATAATTACGTAACTCATAATTTTAAAGATCATTTATTTTTATTAAGAGTATTATGATACAAACCAAATATATGTGTTGCAAATTAACATGTGGTAAAAAATCAACTGAAATGAGACTCCTCCTCACCAATACTCTTACTCTTATATCAGGGTTAATGCAGAAAAGTTTGAGTAATAAGTCACAGAATCTTCTGTCTTGTCTATGACTCTTACTTTCAACCAGCATCAGATGACATCTGTCTGTTAAATGAGAAAGACATTGGATTTCTAAAAGTCAGAAACCACACAGGTGTGTGATGAGATTATATGCATCATTTTCAGGGATTGCTTTCCAGAAAAAAAGAATCCCCAAACATCATTCTAAGCCCCCTACACTTTTTAAAATAAATCCAGAGCGAGAGTATTTATTTATTTATTTATTTTTCTGAAGAAAGCAGATGCTTACTTCTAATGTAATGATGTTTTTTGTGGACTCATTAAGTTTAAATAAAATGGATGAGCTTTTGAATTCACATTGTGAAGTCTGATGCAGCTAATAATTGAAACTGAGAACTGAAAGGCAAGAAAAGGGGATGTAATCCTTAAGGAAGAGGAAAGACATCATTGAGCATTGGAATACATTTCTGTCTGTGCTGCTGTTCACAGCACATGTTGTGGTAAACAACTCTCATATAGCAAGTTGCTCACAAAAATTAGGTGCTTAAATTTTCCTAATTTATGAGGTAGCTAAATTCTCAGATTTACAGAATCTTTAGTATAAACATCTGGATGGAGATGTACAAATGGATAAAGATATTAAAGGGGCTGTAGTGTCTCGTTAACATGGCCTGATGTGACATACTGTATGCATTATGTAAAGGAGGAATATGATGCACTGTTGTATGTGAAGCTGAACAGAAATATATGAGATGGCACAAAGTACATACATAATTCATATCCTTTGTATTTGTATTTAAGAGCCAATATATTAACAAACAATTTTGGTCACAGGGTTCATGCCTCCATTCTCAGCCCATTAAATTTTGTGATATTGACATCATTTCAATCTTTGTACAGCACCAAAACAATGGAGTTGTGTATTCACTGACTTTGAATAGGAATTTTGCACGATCATTTATTTGTGGGGAAAAAATTATATATGATCTTATAAGTTGTAACTTGTGTGCAGTTCCTGTGGAGTCATAGCTCTGTCACCATTTAACTGACATTTCTTTGCTTTATGTCCATATTGCTCTGTAATATTTTTGTGTTCTAAACACTTTTAGTGGTGTATGGAAGCTGAAGGTCTGGGTAACAGTAACAGCTTCTGAGTCTTTGCATCAAAGATACTACTCTCAGCTACAGAATTATAATTATTAGTGTTTATTTACATCATCTGACTGTCATTTTTCATTTGCTTCATTTTATACTTCCCAAAGGAGTTGTCCACAAACATTTTTCTTTTAATTTAATTATATTTTTGTGTAGTTCTTTATATATCTTGCAGTTAAGCACTCTATAAAAAAAACGTTTTTATATTTTTTGATTCTGATTTTGTTCTGATTTATTGACATTATAGGACATCTTGCAATCTGAAGACTAATCAACCTTAGCTACAAATTTCATACTCAGCATGGCTCAAAGCTCTTATTCCATGGCTTCCTGAAAAAATATTCTGTCAGTGAGACTTTTTCCTCCTTGTCCTTCATTGTGATTCTGTGTTAGGCTAATTATTATTGGTGCATTGGTCAAGGATTTTAAAGATTAAAATCATATTTAATAAAGATAATAAGAAGATGTGTAAGGAAGCTCTTTTCTGTGAATATAGATGTATGCTGATGATATAAGATAGCTTCAGTGGCAATTAACTTATTGGCTATCAATATCTTCAGTTCTCACATTATAACTGTATAGCCCCCCCCCCCAAATTTCCCTAGATGGTCTTAGCTTCTGTACACTTAACCTATGGGAACTTGCTACTACTTCTTGTGAGCAAAATTAAAAGTATGTGGAAAAGAACTGAACTCACACTCTAGGCACAACTGTAATGATAATTATTATGATTATAACAATTGATGAGATCTGTGGGTGGAGATAAATGGTAATGTGTAACAAGGGAAGGTAGAAGGGGGCTAGAGGCTTAACTCAAATGGAACAAAATCCAGAGGAACTGGAAGGAAGTTGGAGATAACACTGTGTGGAAGTGACAGCATAGCTGATGATACAAAGCAGGAGAAAAGGTGTCTCTTAGCCCCTCCTGTGTATGTACTGTTGACCCAATTATTTTGAGGCAGTTTGTATATGGACAAGGTATACATGGATGTATCTGAGCCCTGTTTCCCTTTCTGTGGTACAGACTGGAATTTTGACACCTATTACTCATTTCCCTTCCACTGACCTATCACCTTCACTGACCAATTCTCCTCAAAACAAAACAAAACAACAACAACAATAAATAGAAATCCTAAATTGGTATTAATGGAGTAGGTTCTATTAAATTTGGCACATAAGCATCCTTCCACATAAACACATAACTGAAACAGGGAAAAAAGGGACCATATCTTTCAGTTATCAGAAAACATAGACTGAAGTCAGCTGCCGAGGGACAGCTTCCTCCACTAATTTTACTAACATTTTCTAGTTTGCAGCTGTGCTTGGGAAAGATAAACTTGAACCAATAATCCACTTAACGTTCCTCACAGCAGCCTGGAAACATAAGAAACCCACTCTAACCATAAGCTAATGTCATATCCAACACTTCCTTCCGTCCTTCCCTTTCTATCTCTTTCTTTCTTTCTCTTTCTTTCTTCTCTTATATAAATGGAAGAACTCCAACATTTCTCTTGCTGTAAATAAGGTACTGAAAGGTGTCATTACGTACTTTGACAGCTGGCTTTTATAAACACACGTTCAACAAAAAGAAGGAGCATGCTTGGAATAAATCCCTACTAGAGCTGTAGTTCATAATCTGTGTTCATTATCACCAAAAATGTTACAAGCAAGTGGGAAAAATGAATTATGGTTAAGAGCTTTATAGCATACCATTTTCTTTTATATTTCTTTTTAGTTACTATACATTTTCTTAATTCAGAATTTTGACATATTGTCTTCTGTCTCAACACCATTTTCATTTCTAGCTATTTCTACAATATTTTTTTATTTCACTAAAAAGATGCCATTTAACTCTCCTTGTCCCTTCTCAAACCCTTCTTGATACCATCCTGTATTTCTTTTTTTATTTTTTTTAGTATTTTCTGTTTAGACATTCTCATGACTTTCTGTCTTAAATTACATGCTCTCATCGATGTCACATTTCTGTGGTTTATTTAATCTTTCTTTTGGCCCTGCAGACTCTAGGTCTGGAGTTCTGGTCTATGTGTTGTGGCTAATCTGGAACTTTTTTTCTGTCAAGATGATGATCTGTGTATTAGGATACATTTGAGCTTTGAGTGCCCTTGGGTGATGCTTTTAATTAAAAACATTCTTGCTTGATAGACTGTTTGGAAGCAAACACAGGCGTTTCTATATCTAGGTTTCAGTTTCACTCTGTTCTGGATTTATAGAACTAGAATGAACTGTCCACAAATAGTATTAAGATCTGCACCTGGAGAATAAGGTGCACCTGGAGATCTGCACCTGGAGAACCTGGATTGCAAGTTATTCAGTTTGCCTGTGCTATCAATACTGCAGAATCAAACTGCAATAATAACAAGATTTCTACTAGTACAACCAAACAATCAAATGTAATGGAGAAAGGAACCGGTATCACCACATTAAGGAGCCTACCTAAACTTATAAAATGTATGAATGTTAAATATAGCTTCACAAACACATCTACATAATCTGCATCACTGAAGAAAAAATATATAAAAGTCTTCAGTACTCCTCAATAATAAATAACATTTCCACTCTTTTGCATTAAAAGTTATTGATGACCAAGCAAATAATTGAGACATTAAATCAATGTGTTTAACTGTTCGTATTTGGCAGATTATGAAAAGCAAATATACTGGACTGGGGTGCAAATCTTGAAATATTTTGCTTGCTAATAGGTTTGTGTTGAAGGACAAATCAGTGCTGTAAATTATGTCTGTAATATTATTTGTTTAATATGCTTTATTTATACATGCAGAATTATTATTCAGTCCATACCCCGACAATAACAAACAGCATGCAGACAGTTCTTTCTTTCACAACTGTAGGTTGCAGGCCAGTGTTGAGTTCATGGGTCCCCACACATAATTGAGAATAAGTCTGCTTAGAATAACTAAGAAGTTTGGTTTCAGCTGTTTGTTGCAATGGACTACACGGTAAGCCTGGCAGTGGAAACAAAACAAATAAGCATGCTGAGTTTCTTGTTCAATGTCAAGATTCGATCACAGATAATAAATGTTACTTCTAAAGTTGTAGAAATGTTGATTTTGAGTAGTCCGTGCCCTAACAGTTAACACTAATCATCCACATGTTGAAGTTTCTTCTATGTTTTTGGTACCTCATTTATTTGTACAGAACATTTACATGAGCATTCCTCTCCCCAGAGTTATGAAGACCATTATTAAAACAAGTGAAGCTGATAACAAATAAATGGTAATATATACAATACTTGCCTTCTGTATTAGGGGTGACATCTATAATTAAACCTCAGAACAAGCAAACATGATACCTTACAATACAGAAACAACCTAGAAGTCACCGTTGCAAAGTTGAGTAGACAGTTGCAGTGTGATATCACTAAATCATTAACTGTACTTGCTAAATGTACCACTGCTTTTGTGTAAGAAGTCACACTTTTCTATTTTGTTTTCTTGCTTTTAAACATATTCATTATTCAAAGGGGAGTGGATGTAAGAACAAATTTTGGTAAACACTGACTGGTTTAAATCTGGCCTTCAAAATAAAGGTAATTGAAGATTTTAATCAATACTCAAGGAGATTATAGTTCAGTCCCCAAGAGAACATTTCAATTATGAGACTAGTTTTAGCCTTTTATTTCAGAAGTACATTAATTTTCCCTAAATTAAGAGTCTACAACCTACACTTAGGTGTTACCTTAAGCTCTTCTGTAATGAGGAGAAAAAGATACCTCTGGAGAGAGCAATTTATGCCATCTTGCGATGAGGCTTCTGTGCTAGGCCTTCTGGAAATTTAAATGATATGGAGGTGTTATTTCCCTGAATTGCCTTCCTTGCCTATGTCATTTTCTTAACAAAGTCTGTGAACCAAATGTAATAGTTCTTCTAACTGGTAATGCCAGCTTGGTGCTCTAATTTCATCTTCTCTTAGTCTCTGGCCTCAGCTCATTATAGTATAAGAAGAATTAAGAACAATGGTGGTTTGGAATGGTGTATGAAATCTCAAAAAGCTCATCTTTGAGATGGGAAAACCACCCTTTCTGTACAAATAATGCCTTTAAGTTTTTGCTGCAGAGTTGTCTGAATTAGAAAAGAGGTATAAAACAATCAGTACACTTGAAGTGATTAATGTACAACTAACTGGAGACTCAGTGCAGCAGTAAAATATATGCACATTTACTTACAGACAGAGTAACAGTTCTTTTTGATGGCTGTGCCTGAAAAATCACCTTGCCAAACTCAATGCAGGTCCTCAGGGCAGGCCTGTACATCAAAGTGTAGTGCTAGCAAACTGATTTTATCTGTTGAGAGAATGACGAAAATAAGATTCATTCTGAGGCTAAAATGAAGTAAGTGGTGATCACTGAATGAGACAGGAGATACAGCACCCACTACTGTTCTCTTCTTTGTTACCTAGGAGAATCCTCCTGTTGTCAAGGGACTGAGGCAGGATTGCTCTGGATCAGAATACTGCAGGACTGGCCAAGTGCATTTCAGTGAACCTCTTTCTAGCATTACATTTCTGTTTTCTGTATGATAAAGTGCACAAAATGATGTAGCTTGAAACAAACTAATGACCAGATACACGAACTGAATTGCAAAGTAAATTTCATGAAATAACTTCTTTCAAACACAGGCAGAATTGGGTAATCTGTCACAAATGACAAAAGCGATATTGCTTTTCAGAGAGTGTACTGCATTGCAGCACATAATTAACACCTAATGTTACAGAGCTCTGGAGGACGTTTTGTTACAGTCAGAAGAAAAGGAAAAACTGGTAATTTCAGATCTCATTTGTGAATCTGAATTCTGATAACATTTCCTGAGTAGAAAAAGAACAAAAAGAAACTCAAGAGAATCCACAATCTCTTTGTGTTTGTTATCTCTTTATAATCTTATGTGGAGGAAGTAGTAATACCTTCCAAAGGTATTACTGGAGACTTACACTACATCCTTTAAAATCCTGTGTTAGAAGTTGCTATATAAATGATAGAAGTTGCTATATAAATGATAACTGTAATATGTCTTTCTTCAAAATTATTCTAGGTCATTTAAAGAACAAACTAAAAATGAAAAATACTTAATTTTCTCTGTAGCTATACTCCAACACTTGCCCAAGTATTTACCAACTTGATTAATACCAGTTTACTGATAAGATGTCCTCAGGAAGGCTTCTCCCATATGCCAGATAATTTTTTTATGAAATGTTTTCAATCCTACTTTTAAGATAATTTCATAACTTCAGAGAAACCAGAATGGCTGACTGGAACTCAAACTGCACCCTGCAAAATAAGGGGTCAATTTCAAAATTTCCAAAAGTTGTGATGGTCTGAGATCAAATGATTCAAGCCATTCACACTATTTTTGTTGATACGTATCCTTATCCACTACTTAAAAGAATATCTATAATATAAAATAGGCAGAGGTATTATCTCTTCTTTAAAAGCATGGGCTGGATTTCTGCAACAGAGTTTTTTCTATGAAATTTAATGTCACAACTAGATTGCACTTATACAACAACATCTCATTCTGAATCACGTGTTTTTGTCAGTACCCTCAAAATCATTTTATTGGTCAGAAAAGATGTCAAACATTGTTAAATAAAAGTAATCATTCTCAATGCATATTTCTAGTCCGTATTAATCTACGTATTGCCTGTGGCGGCCTTTGGAGAAACAGATAATATTTGAATGATGCATATCAACAGATAATGTTGAATGATGCATTCTAATTATTAAATAATAATTCCAATAACCCACCCTTCCTTGATATGGTTACATTTCAGTTGTAATTTTTATTTCTTCACCTCTCTTGCCTACTTAAGTAACAAAATAACGGCGGGGGGGGGGGGGGGGGGGGGGGGGGGGGAGGGCGGCAGTTATTTGTAAAAATGACTGTTTTCTAATGCTAATGTTCTAATGTTAATGTGCTTTAGTGTGTATATAAGTTGTTTTTTGTTTGTTTGTTTGTTTTCCCTCTCTTCACAGATGCATCAAGGAAAGAGAAATCATTTTGCAATTCAATTTTACAATTTCCACAATTTGATTTGAATTTTTACATAAGAAAATTCTAGAGTATTTTTTTTTTTTTTGCCTGTGAGAAAAATAAATCAAGCTGTAAATAACAATTTTAACACCTTACATTTTCACTGATGACTCAATTTCTGGTTCTATAAATGTTTTTTGTGGTTTCATTCACACCTATCAGCCTCTTGCTTCCACATGCAGTAACCTCTACTCTGTACAATACTTGTTCTCATATATTCTTTCATGAACAAAGTACAATGGAAAAGAAAATATATTTCTCTATATAGTTTTGCTCAATTATTTTGTTATCTGTAGTGACAAAAATCTTCCTATTGATTGTCGTTTGTAATTAAACTTAATTTATCAAAAATATGCTTCAGGTTTACCTTATTGAAGCCCCTTATTTTTAAACAAAATTGTAATAAAATAGAAACTTACCCATAAATTCTTTCTATTGCTTTTAGTTTCTCACTGCTATGCTCTGTTAGTAATAAGCAATAGATTATATTAATCTCTCTACATTGAGTCTGTTTTGCTCATGACAGTAATTGGTAAGAGATTACCCTGTCTTTATATCAACCCTTGAGCCTTTTCCATTGTATTTACTCACCCTCTTCCTTTGAAGTGTGGGAATGAGAGTGCACTGTGGTGGAAGTCAGCTGTCCATCAGCTAACCATGGTCCTTTTGCCAGAATAAAGTTTTAGACAATCACTGTGCCTAGAGGAAAGGTAACCTCTCCTGAACTACTCTCTGCCTTTTGTTGCCCATCTGTTGCTAGTTTGTGGTAATAGCATACCTCTACATTTAATGTGCCTTCCACGACAGAATTGCCTTGGAAGATTTCAGTGCGAGTGTTTACATAGATATGTATGTATGTGTTCAAAATATATAACTGAATCCACTTAACCTACGCACAGTTATCAGCTGGCAGACCATGCAGGAGTGTGATTTCTTCAAAAGGCTTTTCCAATCAATATTAAATTGTGAATACTGATTAAATATCATATTTAAGGGTCATTCGTCAACATGCCCTTCTGTAACAACTGTTGTGTTCTCAGTAATGTATGAATATAATACAAAGTAAAGTTCTAAAACAAAAGAAAATATAAACCTATACAACTGTCAATAATTTTGTTCACAGTCTGAAGTACACGATGTAAGGATAAGTAGAAAGTGAGAGCTTCTGATTCAATAAGGTTATCTAATCAAAGAGCTTTTCAATGCAAAAGGGGATAAGAACCCACAGAGATGCAAACATATAAGGGATAACAGAGACATTGTCAAAGACTAAAAGTCTCCAGTCACAAAAGGATGGGCCATCAAGAAACTCAAGGCACAGCTTTGGAGAGTGCCACTTGTATTTTGTAACTACTAAGAAGACAAACAAGAGGGTTTGGGATATTCGAGGGGCATCTGTGGGACTGTGTAAACTTTAGGAAGGAATATTTATGAGGATAGAGAGAAAGTGGTGTCAAAGTGTCTGGTCATGTGTAAAACGGGGCCAATCAGTACGCTTGTCTGACTGAGCTCTGCATCTGATCACAGTCCTCTCTTCTTTTAAATGCCAAAAATGCCACAACAATTTTTTTTCCTCAAAAGAAAACACCCACCCACTTCAATAGATACTATTACAGCAATAAAATGTGCATATTTAGATGAACAATTTGTCATCAGAAAATATTTTTTCTCATTTATTGCATTCAGTATTGAAAAATAATATAATCATTTAGTGTTATGAGAGATAACAACCAAATATACAGAAAACAAATATTTTATTCAGCGATAAATCCCAGATATCAAAGACTCTCTATCTCCTTTTAGGTATGCGATGAAAAAGGGGTGTGATGAAAAAGGGGAGTGAGGGGAATAAGTGTAGGGGGCTTGTGAGGGGTGGTGATAGTCTTCCTGTTTTGAATACATTTGTATTTGTATATAAGACAGTAATTTCCCAGTGCTGGAGTTAGTAAGTTATGTAAAAGTGTCAGTTTTGATTAAAAAAAAAAAAAAAAAGAGCAGTAGGGCCTATGTTAAAATATATATTCAATAATGTTGCTAGAAAGAGAAATTGCTGAAATAGTCTCTAAGCCAGGAGTGCTAGTGTGAAGTTTATTCTGGGCACAAACTGAGATAGGAGAGCTTTTACACTATGTTTGCCAAACTTGGAGCAGAAAATATAATGTCTGTGTTGATTTTTACTGTCAAAATTGCAAGATATTCCAATGGAAACATTGCATCAGGACATAATTTAGGATATTCAGGCCTAGTTTCACAGGATTTTTAGATGCCAGTAAACAAATAAATAAGAGTTCTGTAACTTTTTAATTTTCAGGAATCTTCTAGACAAAAAGTGGGGGTGAAACACATATCTCAAGTAAACAATTGCAATATAAATACACAGAATCAAAGAATCATATAATGTTTTGGATTGGAAAGGACCTTAAAGATCACCTAACTCCAACCCCCTGCCATGAGGAGACACCTCCCACTAGACCAGGTTGCTTAAAACCCCATCCAACATGGCCTTGAACACTTCCAGGACATGGAATCCACAACTTCCAATGTTCCAATGCCTCGCCACCTTGTGAGTGAAGAATTTCTTCTTTACATCTAATCTAAACCTACCCTTTCAGTTTAAAACTGTTATCCAATTTCTTATCAATATCAATTTATACATCCATATAAATGCATTAAAAATCATTTATGACATAAACAAAAGCCATAGGAAACAGTATAGGAAAAACGTGTCATAGCATTCAAATTAGAATTTTGCAACAATGAAATGCAGAAATTCCTATTTTGCTATATCTTCAAATTCTTTTAAGTTGTTTGTTCTTTCTAAGAAGTTTTCACTATTTTCTTATCAGTTACTTCATTAGTACAAAATCACCTTCCTCAGTTTTGTCAGATCTCACATAACCTATACCATTTTAGGTTTGAGTAGAATATCTATTTCTTATCTTTTTAAAGCATGTAGATCTGTGAGGATGAACTGCATCTATCTCATGTTCTTTATCCAGTCTTTCAATACAAAATGAAGCACTGATTATATAAGCCTATCTCTTCCTCTAGATGTAATTAATTATCTTTCTGAACCTTGTCAAAGTTGTTGATGGCTGTATTTCTTAAAATGTCCATGTGTTTTAAAAAGAGAATTACTGGCTTCTTTGCTTCTTCTGGTTGCACAAGTTTGGAGACAGCAAACAAATATCTAACTTACAATTTCTGTTGCCATTATTTTTTTCCCTTTTTATTAACTGAAAATAAATTAAAAATAAAATAAAATAAAAATAAAATAAAATAAAATAAAAATAAAATAAAATAAAATAAAAATAAAATAAAATAATAAAATAAAAAGCTGTTTAAAAGGGAGCAGCTAAAGAAAATCTGGTTGAAGGTTTCTTCTTTCTGTGCCATTTGTTAATCCTGTTTGTGCAGAAAAATATATTGCACGCCTACAACACTTCAACTGCTTAACTATGAGTAGAATCTATTCTGATGATAAGTAAAAGAAAGTTCTCTCATGAAAGTCAGAAACCTTTAGAGGTTAGTTTCCTTTACCTCCAATATTCTCTGCTGGTGAATGGCCTATGTTATCATGGGAAATACTAAGATTGGTGAAGCAAGTGACACAAAAAGTATGTGTAAATGAAAAACCTTCATAAGTCATTAAATATTTTTAATACATGTGATTTTTATGTCAGTTATATCAGATGGAAACATGAGATAAATTATTCACAAATTGCTCATGTATATCATTGGAAAATTACCAACTATGGTCAAAACAAACAAACAAGCAAACAAAAAAAAATGTTTTGATTCCCTTCATTATTTCTGAAGTTACAAAGGTGATTACAGGAAACAAAGCAATTGACCCCATAAGGCAAACCTGTGGGTTTTCTCATGTTTGCACTACCAAGAACATCTAGATCATCCTGAAATAAAAGATGATACTGGGATGAGCTCACCAGTCTGGAGAGGATGGGAAATTTGTATGTGCTTTAAAGACTCTCCAGAATCTCTCACTGTCCAGAATCCAGTTCCAGAAAACTCACCAGATTCACTTGGTTACACATCTCTAGAAATGTGTACCGAATTCCAATGTTTCCCTTCTTTAGTGGCCCAGGTTTTCATGTGAGGACAACCTTTAAAAAGTCTCTTGACTAAAAGTCAAGTTAGTCACCAAGTCACTAACTTAAATAGCAGTACTGTAAGTTAAACTATACGTTGTTCAAAAGTTGCTATTTTGAATGTTTTGTTTGTTGCCATTGTGCTAAAAGCTTGTTGAAAGGCATTTGGTGTGTAAATAGGTTGAAGGGAAACTAACGAAACAGCAGTGAGACTGAAAGACTATACGTTTTAATTAGCATTTTTATTCCTGTTGTTGAATTTGACAACCTACCTAAAACTAGAATATTATTTTCAGTAAAAAGTGAAAGTTCAGTTATGCACCCTCTCATTACCTGCAGCCTTCTAAACAGACTCCATACACTGCGTGAAGGTGACTTTTCTATACCTATAAAACATTTGGCATTGCCATCCTTAAGACTGCACTTGCAGTCTGGTAGCAAGCCCATATAGCAACTCTTAAACTACACACCACACATTTTTGTTAGACAGGAAAGCTGCGGATAAAAGTGTTGTAGGTTAACTCCAGTAGGTAACCAAGATCAAACAGGAGCTTGCTCACTTCCTTAGTTGGGATGGGGTGATAATCATGTGGGCAAAAGTGAGAAAACTCATGGGTTGATATAAAGATGGTTTAATAGGTAAGTAAAAAGCTATATGTGCAAGCAAAGCAAACTAAGGAATTTATTCATTACTTCCCATTGGCAGGCAGATGTCCAGCCACTTCCATGAGAGTAGGGCTCATCATGCATAAAGGTTGCTTGGAAACACAAATATAATAGCCATGAACATCTCTCCACCTTTTCCCAAGCTTTTTTTGCTGAGCATGACTTCGTAGGTATGGGATATCTCCTTGGTCATTTGGGGTCATCTCTACTGGGTGTGTCCCCTTCCAACTTCTTGTGCACCCCCTACCTCCTCACAGGTGGGACAGTTTGAGAAACAGAAAAGGCTTTGATGCTGTGCAAGTACCATTCAGCAACAGCTAAGACCTTGGTGTGTTATCAACTGTGTTTTGGTCACAAAGCCAAAACATAGCACTATGTGAGCCGCAATGAAGAAAATCTCTATCCCAGCCAAAACTAGTACAAAAAGTCTGCCCCCTGTGAATGTCTGTTGGCTTTGTAGTATCACGCATACGCCTGTTACATTGAAAAGTAGGCTCGCTATCAGAAAAGAATTGAGATAAAGTGTTCTATTAAGGTGATTAGTAAAGAGAAATTACAGTGTTTAGAAAGAAGGTTACAAAAAGAAAGAAGGTTACAAGTCTTACAAGGAGCGGCTCAGGGAGCTGGGATTGTTCAGCCTGGAAAAGAGGAGGCTCACTCTACAGGTACCTTAAAGGAGGCTGTAGCAAGGTGCGGGTTGGTCTGTTCTCCCACGTGCCTGGTGACAGGACGAGGGGGAATGGGCTAAAGTTGTGCCAGGGGAGGTTTAGGTTGGATAGCAGGAAGAACTTTACTAAAAGGGTTGTTAGGCATTGGAATGGGCTGCCCAGGGAGGTGGTTGAGTCACCATCCCTGGAGGTCTTTAAAAGGTGTTTAGATGTAGAGCTTAGTGATATGGTTTAGTGGAGGACTTGTTAGTGTTAGGTCAGAGGTTGGACTAGGTGATCTTGGAGGTCTCTTCCAACCTGGATGATTCTGTGATTCTGTGAAAACTTTAAAAAATAAAAAATAAAATAAATTTCTAAGATTTGCCTGAAAGCTTTACACAGCTGCTGTCATGAAGTGTTATATCTATTTTTTATTCTGCTCTGCAATCTGGGATGCATTTGGGAAGGAATTGTCCCTCAAAAATTGAATGTCTTATGTTTCAATTACTGTTAACCATATACTACCACTGTTCTGCTTACAACCTCGGAATGCTACTGCTGAATCAATCTATGCCCTTTGGAACTTTACAGTGGCCTTAAAACTTTTCAGGTAATGCTACAAATAGCACTTTTAGATTGAGAAAAAAAAAATATAACTGTTCCTTAAGATCTCCCAGGATAAGAATAAAGCATATTAATTCCTTTTAATGTCAGTTTTATCATTTGCTTAGAATACTTAGTTATTGATTTCAGTATTGTAATTAATGTAATATTAATTTTGGCAGTGATTTCATCACTGTAATTTTATTTTTATTAAGCTTTGGGAAAAATGAACATATTAGTCCAACAACTATTCTTATTTATTTGTATGTATTTGTTTCTAATCCTCCTAAATTATTGTGTGTATCATATAGAACTTATCAAATTGTACAATGGTTCACAATCACTCTTGTTAAAATGTAAAAATAACTCAAATGAGAAATTTGCAAACTATTTAGAGTTGTGGTTTTATTATTATTATTATTTATCAACGTGTAAATCCTTCACATGGTCTCTATATGTAATGATTTTCATTCCCTCTCTTCTGAATATATGAATTAAAATAATTATTTCAGTCCTATTCTCATTTTCTCCTGGGAGTGGGGGGGGAATCAACCTTTAGCAACTCATAAGCACATTCATAATTGTAAGCTCAATTTTATGTGAAGTGCCTGCTGCATATTTTCCAGTTATTGCAAATAAATTTTTGTTGTATTAAACTTCTAACTGTAGCACTCTCATAGATGTTAAATTAGTATCTTCAACTCTGTTTATTCATAAGATAGGTTCATACCACTATAGTGAAATATGAAATGGCTGATCATGTATAGATGAATCACAATATGAACCATAAGAAACTAGGTTAAACTGAAATCTAACAGGCAGGAAAATATTCTAGAGAAACCTATGAACACAAATAGCTTCTAGCATTTACATTTGCTATCTAATTCCTTCTGCTCCATTACTTCTGAGATATAACCCTGTAATAGATACTGTAGAATATATAAAAAATGGTGCTTTAAGAATCTAGCATGAACTGCTTGTATTAGGTTATTACATTTTTTCAGTGGCTCATTCCACACCATGCTCGTCACCTCAGATTCAGGCATTTCAGCAATGCCTGCGCCGTAGAGAAAAGGAGGCTAGCACCCTGCCTGGGACAGTGCTACATGCACATCCGTATGGCTGCTCTATTAGCACTCATGCTGCTGTGGTTTCATTCTGTGCCTAACAGTGTGCTCTGAAACAGTGCCCAGGCATGATGTGGGAGAAGAGCACAGGCCAAGAGGTTTTCACAGCTGGTAAGGGGAATAAAGTAAAACTATGTTTGGTAGGAGAGGAGGGGAGGCTGTGACTGTATGGATACAAGCTCAATGTCACTGTTTGGCTTTATGGGTAGAGAACAGTTTCTGACCTGCTGTATTTAGCAGTATAATTTGCAGCCTTAGTATGGAGATTCTGACAAGTTCCTTTGAGCAGTACCTGCATAATTAATTTATTTTTTTTTCCCTGTGACAGACTTTAATCTGTTTAACAATGAAATCCATACTCACTGCCACTCCTTCCTTTTCACGCTGATCTGGTTTAAAAAAAAAAAAAAAAAAAAAAAAAAAGTCCGCTATTTAGAGAAGATGATCTGCTTGCTTATATCTTTCTTGTGTTTTCCCTTCTTTATGTACACTGTTGTCATGCCTGCTGTGATAAGGTCTGCTTGCTACTCATTCATGATATGCCAGTGCCACCCTCCCTGCCTTTCCTGTCTCCCTCTTCTTCCCCACCCCTCCCCTCTGCCCTTTGAGACAGGACTAAGATGAAAAAAAAAGATAAAAAGGCAGGTTTCTTTTCTTGCAATGAGAACAGCCACTCAAAAACTTTGTGGATAAGGTAAAGGAAACATGGCATTAAATTATGTTTTGTG
Organism: Cygnus olor; assembly: GCF_009769625.2. Lineage (NCBI taxonomy): Eukaryota > Metazoa > Chordata > Aves > Anseriformes > Anatidae > Cygnus > Cygnus olor. Next base: position 73,162,196 of record NC_049170.1, read on the forward strand.
CTCTATGACAGTAACCTGTTCGTGAACCCCAAGCATTACCCTGATCCAGGGTAATTCTACATACTGACCCCTTGCCAGGATGGGACAAGAACATGCATATTCTTCTGTACAATTTAGTAAAAGAGAAGTTCCTGAACAGGGGCTCCTGGGAGCGTTACAGAATGAACCTGACCTGGCTGAACAGACATTAAAATGATTGTTTGAGCAAGGTATATAAGTTCCCTACGTGTTCTGCTGCTCTGTAACTCTGCAGTAGCAGTAACATCCAAAAATCTAGTATCTTAAAAGCCAGTTTACTAAAAGCACCTGGGACATCATAACCCCTTATTTGTGACTCTGCAAAACTGAGAGAAAGATTTTTAATTGAGAGAGTTAATCAGCAACTGGATCACTTTTTTTTTTTCTTTTTTTTTTTTTTTCAGATCTATATGTTCTAACAGCAGTTTTTCAAAGTGATCCATTGCTGTTCTTGTCTGATAGAGATTTTTGTTCTAACCTTCAAAACAACAAATATATTTATTATCTTCCCTAATACTTCCACCTTTGTTTTGAAGCATCCAAAGTTTTCTTGATACTTTGCTTGACTATCCAATCAATTTTAGAGCTCATGAATCAAGTGGGCAGAATGACCCTGCAAACTGAGGAAAAAAATTCCAGTGTTTCTTATTCAATATATGTTTACAAAACTACCCATGTTCTGTGGCTCACCTGTGTGAAGTGCAATATTATCTGTGAGAAAACTTTTTACTTTCAGTGTGAAGTGTGATCATTAGTTTTTACCGGTTACCTTACCGAAGATAAATTTAATTGTTCAGAAGATCTGAATGCCAAAATACAGCGAAAAGAATCGTTTTCTTTTCACAGACACACTGCAAGCTGAAGAAAATGCTAAGTTCACTGAGTAAATTATTCATTGTGATGTTTTGTTAAGTTCTAATTAATGTTTTTTGTTTCTTTTTTTTTCTGCTAGCCATATATGTTTAATTCATTATAGTCACAGCTTGAGCAGAATTGCTGTCCCAGTTCCTGTTTCATTTGATAAACATATTTATTTTTGTTTTACCTCCTCCCAGATGTTTTTCTTGGTTTTCATAATAAAGTGTTTTAGTTTAATTGCAGTGTAAAATGCCAAAAGTTTAGGAAGCTATTTTTCCTTCCTATTGGTGTTGATGGCTCATGGAAAGAAAGTGAAGACCATACAGTGAATTACAGATATACCAGCTGTTTCTTTTTATTCCTCATATAGAGCTACGTAGCTGTTTTTATTGAAGTATAGATGATGCAGTATTGTTCTGTGTTTTTGATGATAGTCTATCTTTAATACAGCAATATGAAGTTCAAGATTTATTCCTCTGTGTCCAAAGTCATATCTTTAATAAGAACTAACACTAGCAATGTGCTAGAAAATAATAAATGCTACAAGTTGATAATTTTTCTTCTTATTATTATTCTATTTTTCCTTGTAACAGCTGTTGGTGTTAGACTTTCTGTTCACATGGGTAAATGACAAATATGTTCAGAAGTGGCTTTGTGGGCTTTAGTTTCTGAGTGTAAAACTTACCAACTTGAAGAAATAGCTGTGTCTTAATTAGTTCTTTCTTTAAATGAAGACAGTTTATCCACATACCCAGCAGGAAGAAATAAAAGTATAAGTAAAAGTTACCCTTAGAAAATTACAGAGAAGGCTAAATCCTGAGTGCAGTAAAATTCTCTACAGTGAGTGGTTGAGACATACAGCCTATTTGGGCTTACTCCAGAGGCTGAAAGATATTACTATATCTTAATGAGGTAATAATATTTTGTTTTGTTTTGTTTTGTTTTGTTTTGTTTTACATTATACTAGTTTATTATTTAACTCTTTCCAGAAAATATCACATGATCATTTTTCTGTCTTAGCATAGGCACACACCCATGGTGCCTCTAATCCTTGGAAGGAAACAATATGTGGCATAGTTCTAATCTGTCAATTAATTCTGTGCAATTGCATCTTAGAAGAAAAGAATTCATGAAATAACCAATATATCTTCAGCTAACAGAGCTGCTGAAGCATTTGTCTGCAAATTGGACTGACAAATGTTTTTTTTGCAATTGCCAAGAAAGTGGTGTCCTGTTAATTCCTCTGTTCAGTTGCTTGTTTTGCAGTAGGTTTCAGCAATCTAAAACAACTTTTTGCTAGTGAGTTACAGCAGATTTTCAAACACAGAAAAGTACTCACATAAATATTTACATGAGTGGGAGACACTCAATGAAGAGGAGTTTAACAAACTACTCTTTTAATTTCTAATAGGATTTGTGATCCTCATTTCCCTTTTGCCTTTTCTTGAAGACCTTTCATTTAGTGTTTAGTGTTTGGTCTCTGTAACTGTTGAACTAAGACTTGTGTGAAGTTAGTCTATTTTTAAAGTCACATGTTTTAGCTATGGAAAGTAAACTACTAACATTTTGTGGTACGTTTTTTTGGTTGTTGTGCAAAATGTCACATGGATCTAAAATAAAGAATGAACAAGCCATCTAAAATAAAAATGTCAAATAAAATTAGAAAATAATACTAAATTCTAATGAAATATTTGGAGGCATGAATTCTGATAACCAATGTACAAGTTTAGTGATGGTGACTGATGGGGTTGGAACGTGCATTGGTGCACTGTATTTAATAATTTACCAAGTTTAAAAGCTCTCATACTTTTAAACACCAAGCCATTTACTTGTTTGGACACTAGCTTGTGTAAATTCATAGTATTACTGCTAAAACAGTTTTTATTTCATTCTCAGTGTCTTACATAATTAAAAAATACCCCTACTTGTATGTATCTAATTATTTTGTCTACAAGTAACTATTAAATATCCCAAGCAAAAACATACTTAATTAAAATTAAGTTTTAAAACATATTTGAAGAGAATCATGTCATAGAAACATAGAATCATAGAATCATTTGGGTTGGAAGGAACTTTAATGATCATCTAGTTCCAACTCCCCTGCCATGGACACGGATACCTTACACTAGACCAGGTTGCTCAAAGCCCCATCCAGCCTGGCCTTCGAGGGTTGGGGCATCCACAGCTTCTCTAGGCAACCTCTTCCAGTGCCTCAACATCTTCAAAATGAATAATTTCTTCCTTATACCTAGTCTAAATCTACCTTTTTTAAGTTTAAAGCCATTACTCGTTGCATTATCACTAAACTCCCTGACAGTCCTTCTCCAGCTTTCCTGTAGGGAAAAGCTTGCCTTCCTTCCTACAGGAAGGTACTACTTCCCCTTTAGGTACTGGAAGACAAGAGCAGGGTCTCTCTTCTCCAGGATGAACAACCCAGCTCTCTCAGCCTATCTTAATAGCAGAAGTGCTCCAGTCCTTTGATCATCTTCTCAATAGTTCAATTTCCTTGAATCTCCATTTCCAAAATTATAGGAATATGTAAACCTGTAGTGATGGTAATGATGAAAATTTAATTTTTCAGGTGGAATAAGCTTACAGAGAATCCTACAGGTAAAGGAGTAAGTCTGAAAAGCAGGTCTTTGACTCACTATTGATTAGAGAGAATTCCTAGTGAAAAGGTTGCATAAAGTTAATAGCTTACTGATATCACTGTACTGGATTCCAATGCATAGGTACTGTAGAGTTTACACTTACTGGTTGATTGCAATTATCATCTGCTGGCACTTCTTGTGGTGTACAAAAGAATTCTGAACTATTTATCAGATTTATGCACAATTTCCTTTGATACAAGCAATATAAAAAAGATGTGGGCATCTTCTTTTCTTATTCACAAACATATTTTTTTTCTCAGAAATGAAATGTAAATAGAATGTTGTTGTTATGATGGAGGTCTAGATAAATTTTAACAACTAAGGAATGAGTTTTTTATATTTTTTTCCAAACATCTAGTAAAAAATATCATAACCATTTTCTTGATGCATGATGTTTGGTGTGTGAGCATTTAAATCACATCACAGGTAGTAATTATGCAGAGATTTCACTAATTTTGTACCCAATTATCTTGAATATTAAAAATGATAAGTAGACAGCTACTGTGAACTGTATGCTTGTACTTCTTTCTGTCTTGACATATTTTTTTTGTTTGTCTTTTTTATTTCTTTGTATTTAATTTCAGACTTTCTTTCACTGCAGCATCTTAATTCTGTTCATTCTTTTGACGCAAGCCTGCCTTATTGGAAGGTCATATTTTAAAGTTTGGAAAGGTTTTTCTGGCCATAAGCTGCAAAGCTCATAGCAGATGGTACTGCGTGATTTTTTTTTTCACTTCATTATCAGTTGGTTTTCTGAATTTCAGGGGATTTTCTCAGGTTCCTATGGCCCCACTTTAATGTTTACCGAGGCCATAAAGGTGTGGTGAAGTTCCTTGTACACGAAAATAAATTATTTTAAATTTATTCCTGCTTTAATATAAATTCTATCTGGTATTAGTAACCTTATATTTTTGCTTTAATGACTCTAAAATTATTTCTTCCACATTATCCAAGGCCCAAATGAGATAAATTAAATCAGTACCCTTTTTTTTTTTTTTTTTTTTTTTTCTTGGAGCAATATGTTTGTGCTGAATTTCTTCTTTTCTTCATTGTAATGAAACATTTGCCCTCTTATTTTTTAAATCCACTTCAAGATATGAAGTTTTAGTGCTGGGTCAAAACCATGTTCTCACTTACAGAGAGAACAGAGGAAATGCAGTATCTCTGCTAATTTAAATCGAAACCAGCTTTTTATTTTTTTATTTTTTTTATTTTTTTTCCTGAATAAAATAGCAGTCTATTTCTAAGATATAAAGAGAAACCAGAGCTATTTTCTGGTTTGCCTTTTTCAACTCCCAATATGAAAATGCAGTCTCTGTAGAGGTTATAGGGAATTAGGAGAATTATTACAGAAGTCTTCATAAATAGCTCAATCTCCCAGTCTCCATTTCCATTTCTCCATAATCTCTCCACACAGGGACTCCTTGTTCTGCTTCATAAGGTGCACTCTTTTAGGGTTTGCTTTTTATTTCCTACCCACCCAATGCTAAACTAGCATTGGTTTTCAGTTTGTGATTTTGGGGAAACTGGGAGGGTAATATTTACAATTATTATAATGTTAGAAGTAATTGATTTTAACCATTTAGGAAGGTCATAGTAGTACTAAAAAAGAGTTATGGGGATTGAAGAAGAGAAAGAATTGGAACTTATTTATAAGGACACTGTTATCACTTTTAAAATTGCTAATAACTCAGAACTGTAAAATTTGATGTCTTTGTGAAATAAAGCTACAGAGGGAGGAATTCTGTCAGATGTCTGTTATAGGTTATTTAAATCAGGGAAGAAGGTAAAACTGCTTCTTAAATATTTAGCTGTAAAATGTACAATGAAAAACTACACTATTATAGTGGCTGCAGCTCAAGAGACACACTCTAGAGGTCTCAATATATAGAAGAAATGACGTTTCTTTTCTTGAACTCTAAATTATGATTTTCTAGCAAAATGGGTATGCTGTTGTTCTATAAGCTTGAAGCTTCAGACTGTCAAGGGTCTAGAGGGATCTTCACCTGATTGCAGTCAGAAGTATCAGAAAAAGGAAGGCATGACCAGTAATATATATGTATATACTCAAGTTTTTAAAGGATTTTTAAGATGAATGCAGGTTATTAGGTTGAATACAGTCTCAAGACCACAATGAGACTCTTTAGTCATCTAATTCCTGTAGGTACTTGAACTTCTGCCAGTGAACTGCTACCAGTACAGGCAATTCTCTTCCAAATCTTTCCCAGCTTGGTTGCACTGAGCAGCTTAATGCATCGCACTTATCTGTCTTCAGCAGGAAACCTCTGCATTCCCCACTGGGCCAATCCAGAAAGTATGTTCAGATTGACGGAAGCAATAGGCACATTTCCTTGTACTAAGAAGAGCATGTGTTGCTGCTTCCCTCGTATGCAATAGCAGAAATGTGATGACGTTTGGTAGTATATGGATAATTTGAATTCAGTGTCCCTCTCAGCTGAGGGATACTCCAAGTCCAGAAAAAATATCTTTACAGTACCATGCTGTTCCAGAAATGTAAATCCAATGTAGTAAATTCAGCTTGTAGAGAGTAGGAATGGGGTAGCCTGAGGAAGGGTTTAGTTGTGATAGTGTTATCCGGTTTGTGTGATCCTAGTGTAACTTTTTTTTTTTTTTTTTTTTTTAATTATGAGTTAAGATAAATGACAGTAGCTATTAGTCATGTTACTCTGGAAGAAGGGAATTTTCAGAAGATTTGAATTGACGAGAATAATTTGACAGATGAGACCAATGAAAAATAAATTAAACATTGTAGAAAAGGAAACAGAATATCTGGAAGCTGAAACAGGATAAAAATAAAATTTCCCAAATCAAATTTATCATGTCATGGCCATAAGTACATCTGTAAAAAGAAAAACTGTAAGAAAGAAATGACTGTGCTATGGTCTCAGAATGGCAACATCTGCAGTGGTTCTTAATTTGCATTGTGCTTCCTCTTCCTTCTGCTTGGTGTTTTACTGCATCCCTTGCAAATCATTCTCTAAGAATGATCCCTATCCACAATCTGCAAAAGTCAAACGTGTCAGCTGAACAAGGAACAATTTTATTGGTTAAGCAACATGACCTTCTCTTTTTATTAATATTTTAATGTCACTCAGACGGTTTTATAGCTGCTGTGCTTTTTAATGAATTCTTTTATACTTGGAGTTTTCTAACCCACTGTCCTGGGTATTTAAGATTATACTTAGCAAAAAAAGAAAGCTTCACTGATACGAAAGCTACTAAAGGACATTTAAGAGTATAAATTGTTCCTGTCTGCTTGTCAGCCATGTTAGCATGTATGTTTGGTCATTTCCAAACTTTATTTTTATTTTTTATTTCTTGTAATGAATCACAGGTGGCTTGCAGCAAAATTCAACTCTGAATAGTAATTATTCTAGTCGTTTAAAAAAACTTTTTAGTGAAGAAATTTGTTATCATATGCCTTGTACCAGCAAGAAAAAGAACAATTTAACTTTTTAACTGTTGCCTAGAGGCAGTACACACTGATGAGCCACATACAAAATTATGATGGGAAATTATGAGAACAGTTGAGATGCATGCGTGAATGTTATTTGTTTGAGGCCACGTCAAATATAAAATTAGTTTATCAACTGAGTGATAGCTCTGACTCTAAGATATTCTTTTTTCCTTTAATATCCCTTTATTAGATTTTGTGGAGTTTAGAGGAATACATTCAACTTTAGAAAGGGCAGAGAAAAGGAAAGTGGCCCATTATGGAAGTGCAGACCTTAACAACAGAATAAACTATTTTTAGTTCTTTATTCTTTGATGTGTTTGATGGCAGGTAATATTAAAAGAAACTCCTGTTCCAGGCATATTGTTGAATATAATTTAAGCTGTACTTTACATAAAAAGCATTTTGGTTATAAAATCATGTGCATCAGAAGCTCTTGGTTGTCTCAGAACTATTTATGTTCTCAAATGAAGGAAGTATTTTTAAATACAAAACACTGAAAAATGAATGGAAAAATCTGTAGAAGTAGGTAATGTTGTTATGGTCATCTACCACTTTTCCTGCAGCTTAGCATTGCTGGACCTCTTCCCTCTCAAAGAGACAAATCTGTGACTGCACAGTTCAGTGTTTATCAGATGGTGGTGGTCTATGGTACATGCCTAACCAAATAAAAAGTTTTGTCTCAATTTTGTTAACACTTGAGACCTGATGTATCTCACATTCCTACTGATGTTCTTGTGTTCTTTATGATTCCCCAGTTTCCTAATGAATACTCCCAGCTAGCTTGCAGTTTTGTCATCTTTAAGTAGAATACATAGAATTTGTCTGGTCTAGCAGAACTAGTTCTACGCTTCCTCAAGGCTGCTGTGTAGACTTCAGCAGAGTCATGCAATAGTGCTTGCAAGAAAGTGAGTAGTAATGCAATATGTTTTTCTGGGATGGAAAATATGTGTGATGGTAAAGAGAGACTGAAACGTGCAAAACGGCACTTCCCGTGTTAGAGTTGCTCCATTTTGAATAAAGAATGAAATTGCATAAAGAATGAAGCTGACTGCAGGACATGTCTCTCTTCACTGTCAGCTCAGATCTCTCAGATCTGTTCTTAGTGGATTTTAGACCTTTTCCAACAAGTTCAAAACCTAAGATAAAGCAACCGTGATTATCTTACCAAAAAGTGTCCTGTGACCTCATGGTTAAAGTGAAACGTGTAGGCTTAAGAATCAGAGTTCAAACTTTAGGTCCTGTTCTAACACACTGATAGATTTGTGACAAGTTTTCCACCTTCAAGCTGCTATGCAGTTATTCGTATAGACACAGCACAACTGTAACACTACAATATTTCACAACAGTAGATTGTCCTGTGTTAGGACCAGGACCACCAGTGTTAGGACCATTAGAATTATATTGTTGTTGTTTAGCCCTGGCAGGCAGCTAAGTGCCACACAGCTGCTCTCTCACTGTCTGGGTGAGATAGGGGAGAGAATCAGGAAGGTAAAAGTGTGAGAACTTGTCGGTTAAGATAAGGACAGTTTACTAGGTAAAGTAAAAGCCACATACTCAAGAAAAGAAAAACAAGGAATCCATTTGCTACTTGCAATCAGCAGGCAGGTGTTCAGCCACTTCCAGGAAAGTAGGGCTCATCAATCATAATGGTTTCTTGGGAAGACAAATGCCATTACTCCAAATGTCCCCTCTTCTTCCTTCTTTACCCGAGTTTGTATTGCTAACCTTGATGCCTTATGTTATGGAATAGCCCTTTGGGGATATTATCCGGCATAAAGGTTGTTTGAGAAGAAAAGTACAATAGCCATGAACATCCATCCTTATTTTCCCAAGCTTTTATTGCTGAGCATGATGTCATAGGTAAGGGACATCCCTTTGGCCAGCCTGGGCCAGCTGTCCTGGCTGTGTCCCCTCCCAGCTCCTGGTGCACCCCCAGCCTCCTCCTGGCAGGACAGCACGAGGAGCTGAAAAGTCCTTGGCTCGCTGTGAGCTCTGCTCTGCAACAACTAAAACATCCATGTGTTACCACCATTATTTTCATCAAAAATCCAAAACACAGCATTGTGTGAGCTTCTACGAAGAAAATTAACTCTGTCCCAGCCAAAACCATGACAGATGTGGTTTTTAGTTTGCTTGTTTGTTTTCCATTTGGACATCTCATGGACAACTTATTTATGCTCTAGGGAGGTTTCAGGATTCTGCTATTTTCACACAGTATCTCTTCCAGTGGCTCTCTGGCTGTTCGTGGACTTTTTATTAAACTAACAACAAATAAACTTTTTTTTTTTTTTTTTTTTAATATATATATACATATATATATATATATATATAACTGGAACATTCTGTAGTACTGGTGTGTAGAGCTCCTGTGGTTTTTGACATGATATAACTTTCACTAAGCACTACACCATCCTTCAGGCATACAAAGCTGACAAAGCTTTCTGTAAGGTAGTGTTAGCAGTTGTTATTCAATTAGGAGACAGTGAGATGATTAACCAAATGTTGCTACCTGGAGAAATGCCTGAAGTCAGCTATATCTATGTATGCATGGAGTGTCTTTTGTAGAAATAGCAATACTCACTAACAACAAGTATTATTTAAGACATGTATATAAAGGGATATTCTTATCCCATCTGCCTTTACCTTCTCCCTTTCCTTTCTGCAGAATCTCTTCCAGACACAACTCTAAGAGCAGGGATGGTCCAGAGCATGTCATTATCTACTGTGAATTTCCTTACCATTTTCTTGTACGAAGTTACAAGTGTACTCACTGTAAAATATGAACACGTGTTTTGTATATTGTTGCTCCATTTTTGGCTAGCATTCATTTAGAGGGCAGACATTTCTATAAAAAATAGTCCAGGCAGTTCCTGGTAACTTCACTGTGATTTTGCAAAACTAATCTAATCAAGCTGAAGTTGAAAAAACAATTAAATATGAAATTTGAGAAAATTTATTATTCATTTCTGTTCAGTCTCACAGTCTTCTTCTAGTGCATTATTATTTTTTCAAATTATGTCACTGTTTCCTGCTTACTAACATTAGGAAAATCACAACTTTCCCTTCCCAGTTATTATGGAAATAAGCTGTAATATAAAGTGGGAAGAGCCACCGTGCTATTTTAAACTTAGAAAAATGTAGTTATCACAGATAAAATAGCATTTTTCTAATTTCTTCCTTAGATCATTTTGTTTCTTACATTTTTAAAATATATGTATAATTAAAAATTTAAATGTTGAGTTAGCATCTTGTTTATTTCAGTGATTCTCTAGTAAAATAAGTTCTGCTTTTCCAACAGTGATATATCTGGTGAATGTTTCTTCTGGAGTGCATTGGTGGTTTCAGTTTCGAGTGTCCCTTTTACAGTCCAATGACAGTTCTTAAATGTATAAAATTACATTGTAAATTGAGATAGCTACTTCTCCATGGTAGAACTTTTTTATTGTATGTATCATAATTACTCCAAAGTTCCTTTGAAAAGTTATAACAGGGAAGAAAGAAAAAGAAACAACTGAAAAAAATACATTGAACTTTGCACCTTTACCTAGCACATTAGTGCTACATAGGAAAACATTTATTTTTAAATTATTTTGCAAAGAAATAACAATAACTTACCAAATATTTATACTCATTCTACTTTTAAATTTATTGCATTCATTTCAACAGACATATCTGTCAAGATAGCTTTTTGGTTTTCCTCTCCCCTCTCTTTCTCTCTTAATCTCTTCCATTCCTCAAATCTGAAAAGTTAAGATCATTTCCATTTTTCCTACTGTTGAATTAAAAGATGGCATCACATTCATGGTTTGAACAATACTTAATAAAAGGTCCTGCTCAACTTTTATTTGCTGTTCATGAGCTAATGCTACCATTCAGCAATAAACTGTTGAAAGTAATACAGGATTTGGGAGAACAAATGAATAGAGTACAAGAAGTAGATATGAAGCTCTGAAGGTAACTACCTGGGATAATCACATACTCCAGATCTGAATATTAACAGTCTCCTGTCATAATATCCCCATTGCATAGAAATGTTTTGATATTAATTCTGCAAAGAACATCCTATTAACCTATCAGGTAAGCTGGGAAAGCTATGTACTTCCTCCTACTGTTACAATAGTTTAAAAATGTAGTTGCTTGTGCAGTGGCATATGACAATATGCTTATATGGATATACTTTATGCATGACTTTGTCTTATTAGACCTGTAAACTAAACTATGTTTTTACACAGAAAATCAAAGGCTTGGTTCAGTATCAATTCTAGGTCAAGACTAATGTTTTCACTGTTGTGTACTACATCAAGCATAAAATTTGCAATACCTCTTCTCTTAAATAAATAATACTAGAATTTACAGATTAACTACTTACTACTTGTTTTTCCTAAGAAATCCATATTCAGGATTGTAAGCTGAAAATTTTATAAATGAGTTGCAGTCTGGGAAGTATCATTATTTTTTGTCTTGACATTGCTCTTTGTCTGAATTCTGGGGGAGGGTACACAACACAAAACAAACAGCAACTTGTCTTTTCATTGCTAACAGTTTTTGCTTTGTATTAAGCTGACCATCTACAAACACAAACTCCCAAACAGTTATTATTAACTGAAAATCTAATTTTATAACTGTATTATGTGAAATTACTTTATCCTGACGAGCAAAGAAAACTGCGTATCTCATATTCATCTCATTTTCATAGCTTCTCTGGATAAGTTACTGTTATATATAAGATATAACTTATACCACAGAGTACCACAAATATTTTCATAAATATAGAGAATATTCATAAATATATGAGAATAGTAGTTGTGTTTGTATTTGCTTTCAATAAAGAATTTTGACACCTTAATATACTGAGAACTAAATATGACAGGAAAATTCAACTTTTAATAAATAGCATTAAAGTTTTTTTTTTCCTTTTTTTTTTTTTTCCTGATATTTATTGATAGCCATGGCTTTTAGTTTTAATAGCATTTTCTGTATGTTTTAACCTTAAATGCATAAGAACAGATACTTGCCCAGAATTTTTCTTTCTAATTGCTTCATTCTTCCATTCTTTATGACAAAACTATTGTGAAAAGCTTTCAACTATAGTCAGCATTTTTTTTCCTACTAAAGTTTATCCTTTCCCAATAACTGCTATTTTATCATTCAACTTCAGAGTAATTAATCAGTGGTGATATTCTTGCTGTTTCTGAAACCATTCAAATGATGCAGTTATGCTAAAAAATACTAAAAATGGGAAGTTGGTGTGGTGGTTTTACCTTGCAAGGCAGAAGTCTACCACAACCACTCTCTCACTTCTCCTCAGAAGAAGAAGAGGGGGAGAAGAAAGTATGCTGAGGAAAAAAAAAAAAAGTGTTTATGGGGGGGCTCACGCATTGAGATAAGGATAAATTAATAAAAGGGAAAAGGGAGAAGGAAAAAAAAAATAGGTCATGTGAAAACACACACAGAGAAAAAAATCTCTATTTCCCATCAATGAACTATATTCGTACATGTGGAAGGAAGGCCTCAATAAACATCTCAGTTGTTTGTGAGGACAGACATCTTCACAAGAAGGTTCCCTCCTTCTCCTTCCTGTTTCCCACCTTTCATTGTCGAGTGCAACACCATGTGGTATGGAATATCCTTTTGTTCAATTGAGGTTGGTTGCCCTGGTGATGTCCCCTGCCCACATCTTGCCCACCCCCAGCCTACTGGCCCTTGAGAGGTGGATTGGAGGGAGGGAGTTTTGATACTGTGCCAATATTGCTCAATGGACAAAACAGTGGTGTGATATCAATGTTGTTCTAGATACATGTGCAGAGCACAGCACTGTATGGGCTACTGCAGGGAAAGTTAACCCCATTCTAGCCAGGCAGTTGGTCTTAAGCGCTATTAAGAAGAAAAAAATGAAAATATTTGAATATTTTGACCAACTCCAATATTTTCATTCAATCTTTTTTCAATATGGCAAAGCTTTATTTTAAAGCTATATAAAATAATTTAAAGTTTTTTTTTATCACAAATATACACATTATCAAATACTTGCAAACTTGGTAAAACCTGCTATTATTCTGCTGATATAATAAAATTAAACAATAATAAAAAAGTACTGTTGAAATTTTAGTACTTAAATAGTAAGTAATTCATCATTCTAAAATTTCTCTACATTCTTTCTTTTAATTTGTTTTTTTACTTTTTCAGTTGGGGAAGATATTTATTAATGTGAACCACTTTGGTTAACTGTAAAATTAAGTTAAAATTAACTACTGCATGGAAGGTTCAGAAGGCTTATTTTAGCAATATTCATAGAATACTTCCTAATAATAAAATAAATAAAAATAATAAATAAAACAAAACAAAACAAAATAAAATAAAATATTTTTTTGCAAATGCAAATGTTGTATTCTCTTTTGTGCATCCAGAAAACTGAGTCCACAGTTCTGTAGACCAAGAATAAGGTGATAAGTCATGTGAAAACTTAATTCTACCTTCCTGGAGTTGGCTGTAACTGGTAGGAAATACTCTAAAAGGACTCCAGTTGAGTTCATTATTTGGAATAAACTATACTTGGTGCAATGATTGTTTGGAGTTTATAAGACATTGGTATGAGACAGCTTAAAGATCTTTACCTATTTTGTAGAGCCTGTGCTCCCCTCCTTTTCCATGGGTATATGATTGAAATGAGGATCACACAGACATGATTCCAGCCAACTGATTCAAAGTGTCAGTGAGCTGAAAATGTCAGAAATTAATACTTCAGCTATGTTCTTGGGAAGACAGAAAATATTGTGTTAAATGGGATACAGTTGTCCAGAATTGTACTGAATTAGCAAGGCTTGGTGTTTAGTGCTAGTGACATTTTTTTCATTTCTTCTAAAAATCTAACCGAAGTGTGAAGGTACCCATAGTTATCCTGAGCTTTGAGGGGAAGCTGCTGTCCCTTCTCTCTAAAACAACTGTCTTAGAACTCTAGAAGAAAAGTTTTTACTCTCTAATGTTTTCATTATTTAGAAAAGAAACTACAATAACAAACTTCTTTAAATAAGGAAAACTTGTATATATTTGGTGGAAAAGAGTAAAATTACAAGGAATTAAAAACAAAACAAAAAACACCATTTCCTGACTTCTTACAGTGTTCTTGTGGGCTTACAGTGTCCTTGTGTTATTATTGTTGTCTCTGTGAAGTCTAAATAGTATCAGAACCCAGAAAACTCTCTTGCTTTCTAATTCATTGAGGTTTGTCTTTGTCCTAGCTCTTTTTTGGCAATGTCTTAGTGTATTCTCATGCTGCTGGCTTCCCCTCATTTTGTTTCTCAGTCAGAATGCTTCATGATGGATCCAGAAGGCTTCTCAAGCCAAGCCTACTCAGTTCTTCTCATGAAAAGCACACATACTCATCTGCCCAGATTCCAGCCCAGTGTGCAGAGGAAAGAATCAGGCAGCCTGATTTTCTGCTGCTCATCTGGACCTGGAAGTAGAATAGGAATTCCCTCTTTTGCAGCAGGTATTGCTAAGGAAACGAGCATTTGGCCATGTTCCTTAAAGCTTTGGAGCAATATTATTAATATTGCATACAACCTGGCAAGGGAGAACATGAAAACTTACGTCAAGCATATACTTAAACTGCTTTTGCATTCCTAGCTGGAAGTAGGACACCATGTGTACCTCATGTAAAGTCTTTCACCAGAGATGAATCATCTTCTAGCACATGGGATAACAGTCTCTGTATGGGTCTGCTACACTTCTTTCTTCTCCCTTCATCTATTCATTATCTGATTTTACTATTGCTGTAAGAAACTACTGTATCTTTTGACGTTTACTCCGTATATTTCGTAAAACAAGTCACGTACTTGGCTTATAAAATGAATATGTTGAAAAATGATCGCAATCTTTAGGAATTAATACAATGCTTTTTTTCTTTTTTTTTTTTTTTTTTTTTTTTCTTTTCCTTTCTTTTCTTTTCTTTTAGCTTTTAGGTCATCATAATTAAGAAAGAGACTTGAATATTAAATCTATAATCATGAGTACTACCGTCACTGATCTGATGTTTTTGGTCTTAAACTGCACTTAGATGTTTAAATCTACCTAGAGTGTGACTTCTTTGTTCTTACTAAAGAGATACAATTTTATTCACTGTTATAGTCTACAGAATAATTTTGTAAACAAATAAGATTTTTTTCATTAAGTATCAACCTTAGTTTAGTGTGATTTTCCTTTATGGTACAGTATATTATACTCTAGTATATAAATGTTCAGACACAGACATGTATGCAGTGATTGCTCAGGTTGCAAGGAGGTCGATTTTCCTGTTGAACATAAGGCTTGTTAATATGATAATTTTTCAAGCTTTCATGAGTACATAATAACTAGTGAGGCATGAAATTTAATGTGCATGGAAATAAAATCAACAAGCCGGTTTTGGTGGAAGATATTTCTAAAGAAGAATAAAATGTTGTCTATAAGTCCTAAACTGTATTCTAAAAATTGCTAGAATAGAATTACTGTCTAAATTTTCAGAACAGACATTTAATTTTCTTTATCATGGAGGTACATGAATTAAAAAGAGGTAGTTAAAATAATTTAAATGGCCTTGAATTAGGAATACATGCAAATGCTGAAATGCAAAATGTGTTTTAAAAACAGTTGTGGGTTAGCTGCTATCATATCAAATAACTGAGAGTTTGGAGAGGAAAAAACAATTCTGTTAGTCAAGCTCTCCATGAGGTGATGTCCTTCTTCATTTTACACGGGTAGGTATAAAAAACGTAATTTTTTTATTTTATTTTATTTTTTTTTAGCAAAGAGTTTTTGACGTTTCCCTCAGGAAAGATACTGCTGCCTTAATAGAACTTGGAATATATTTTAAATAGCTTGTTTAACTCTTTTCATTGTTATTCAGTATTGAAACAGCGTCACTTCTTATTTCACTCTCCAGCATTATTTTAAATAAGATTTTTGTCCTTTGGGTTTGCATTCTTCAAATACTTGTTGATTTCTTGTTTCACTCTAAGCATCAGACAAGCCACGTATGTGGAATTTTCTAATCCTTCTACATAAATCAGTTCCTTCATAATTTCTTTCATGATTTTCTCTGAATTCCCTACAGTTTATAAATGTTTATCTAGAAGGTAGTTTTTTACGCTGAATCCTCTATTTAAAGTGTTATTCCACCAGAGATGCTCAGAGGCGAGTGCTGCCTTGTCTGCTTTGCCATGAGATATGTCTGCATACTCAGCCTTAAATTGGAAAACATTGGATTTCTTTTGCTGTCATCTCACATTGAAAACTTACAGTTCATTATCACATTCACAAGTCTTTTGCATTTCTGAGGCTGTCCATCAGGCAAGTCTATCACATCAATAATGTGTTCTTCACATGATCCCTCCCTCTCACACTTTCAGCTTCCTGTATTTCCAAAGTTCCATCTCATTTCACATTTTTCTTCCAAAAGCCATGATGTGGTAGTGGGGCTGTATGTGGGGCCTAGAATGTGTGAGGCATCTTCAGTGAACTATTGATTACTGTGAGAACTGAGATATTTTGTACTTTCAAAGGGACGACCAGGACAAAACTCTAAATGAATCTGTTTGTAATTTCATTCATATTGATTCCATATGAAGCCAAACTTCTTTCATTATTTGTCACGTGTTTATTCCTTTCTAATAAGGTAATTAAGATAAGTACGGCCTGCAATTGCACAATTTTTACTCATTGCATTCTTTGCTTAAGATTTTCAATGGGCAGTTAATATTTTAAAATGTAGTGCTTACAGTTCTTCAGACAATCTCCATATCTGACTGAATCTGTAGTCAGACCAGTTGGAATGATCCTGAGCTTTCAAGGAGAGCTAGATTAGAAGATCACTTAAAATGAACATATCATGTACAATCATTTTGGTTTCCTTTCATCTATTCATGTGATTTTCTCCTAAAATATTATTTTCTAAGCCTTTGTTGAGTTGTGCCAATGAAAGGAGAGTAACAGATACTCAATCATTTTATAGTGTTTATTTCAAAATAAGTAATAACACTGACATTTCCTTTGTGAAAAATTATTTCTAACTGTATTGTCATTGCCTTTGGAAACACACTAATACAGGTGCAAGGCAGGGAAAGAGGTGCAATGTGAAAGTTTTCAAGTAAGGTGCTAGCACTGACTTTTATAGATAGCCAAGACTGTCCACACAGGTTTGACATGGAAGTAATTGATATGTAACTTCTCCAAAAATGATGAGGCAGATACCATCTTACTAAGAAATCTCCTTACTCTCTTTCTCATACTATTTCTCAGGTTTCTATAAACATCTAATCTTTTCTGTACAACGAGACAGAATGCCTGCCTGGGAGTCTCAGTGAAGGCTAGAAAGTTTTACTGAAGCAGCTTACGTCATGTAGCAGCTAAAGAATCTGTTTGCAGTAGAAATTTCCTCTGTAGTTTTATAAAGCTTATAATGATGTTTTAGAGGGATAGCAGAAAAAAAAATAACAACAAAAAATAACTTACATACATACTGTTCTGAATGGCCTTTTTTTCATACTGAAGACAAATTGTAAATGAGTTTGGTTGAAAATATCTTGTTGCACTTCCTAGGAGAAGCAACATATTTCACATATTTTGAATAGAAAGAACATATTTCACCATATTTTGTTAAACATAAATCTTAGATCATGCAGTCTTGCTCCCATTTCAGTAGCATTATTTTGTGTTCTGATGTATTTTTGTATTGGCCTCCAATTGTTTGTGATTTTTGAGTAAATCCCACAGTATCATTCACCAGAGTTTATTTGCAATGCATGAGGATGAGACAGCAGAGTACTAGAGTTGGTTCAGAGCTTCTTAGCAGTACAGAGGAATTCAGTTTTATTGGTCATGCATTATTAGAATATTCCTTCCAAAGGAAGGGAAAGAGAAGTCAGAGGCAGAGGTGACTCAGGAAAGGGTAAAAGTCTTACAGAAGTGATCTTACTGCTCACACAGCTGCTCCATAAAAAGGCTGACCACTCAGAAGGATCAGTTATGCTGATCATCACTTTCTGCCCACCACTTTCTGTAGGGTTTTGGGGCTTTTTTTTTCTTTTCTTTGGGTCTTTAGTATCAGTATTTGTGGCAGTAACCATTTGGCTGTCTTTGGAAGCCCAGTGCCTCAGGTGAATTCTTTCTATGTCTAGCCCAAGAAATCTCTCCAGATTTCTCCTCCCATACGATATGAACTAGTTGGCAGACTAAAAGTTTCTTTAGGTATCTACGAACCATGAAATAATAAATCTTATAAAACAATGTAGCTTCTATATCTGCAAAGCATTCAGGATACAGAACCACAAAGGAAACATAGTTTTTGTTTTTCCTAATACTGATGATGAAATAGAGAATGTTTACTTTTTTAATATTGAAACTCTTTTCAGCTTGAAAATTACAATTTGAAAACAAAAATGTAACTGACAGGGCAGGAAAAACATTTTACATTGACAAAGGATAGATAAAAAGAGAACTTTCTGAAACCTACTGGAATTTCATTTATTTATTTATTTATTTAAGAATACTTTTAGAAATTGTTAGGGCAGAATTTTGAACATAAGATAAATCAAGGAATAGCAGTTGTCAGGAATCCTAGTACTATGTATCATATAGTAGCATACTGTAGTCATCACACATGTAATGAAATGTTTCCCCAGACAAATAAGAATTTCACGTTTGTTTGGGTTAGCTTTGAAGAATGAAGAATTTACAAATATATGCAAAAGCTCTGACTAAATCACCTCTTTCAATAAGGACAAAGGATGAAAATTACCTTTTGTAAGATTCTGTGCTCTCAAAATATGGTTGAATCTTTTATACACACGAATTACAATTCCTCTTGACAAACATATACAAATAAATCTGAATTTCTATTTCCTCACATATTAATAAGAAGGATTAATTTAATCAGCACAGGGTTTTGAGCACCTCCATGCTTATCTCAGGCATAATGGAAGATCTTTCATGTTACACTGTTGGTGATCTGACAGCTTTTGTGGCTGTGGAACCCTCATAAAAGCAATTGTAAGGCAGATGGAAAGTTTTTAACATCTTTCTGACAAATAAACAGCTGACAACATCCCTTGATGATGATGTTTATGACATGGATTCACCAAACACTGTCTCATTTTCTTGAAAATGTCAGCAGCTGGCACTGGGAACAAGCTGGTGACTAATAAGTCTGAATTAATTGCAGCCATTAATTTTAATTGGGATTCAAAGTGTTCCAATTTGGTGTACATTTAAATTACTAATTGTTTCATTCTGCATATATCTCATACGAAGCAATTACTGATAATTCATCTCTGAGATAAATAACTCAAAAGAAAACAGAAGAAGGCTTATGATTTCCATCTGGAAATATGCATTCAAATTTGTCCCTCCTTTTATTTGTCACTTCTTAGTAAGACACTGTAAGGGCTTGAATGATTTGATTGATTACAATAAAATCATTATTTGTATAAAATTAGAAAATATAAATACCCCATTTTTCGGTAAGCTATATAATAATGCTTAGGTGTTCTTTTTGTTGTTGTTGTTGTTGTTTTTGTTTGTTTGTTTTCTTTTGTTCTTTCCAACATTTTTGCAGTGTGGTGTCTCCTAAGTCACCTAAAAGTGACTTCATTCTTTTTCACCCTTTTGGAAAAATCAGTCATCCAAACATGGAGCAGAAACCTCTGTAACTTAGATGACTATTCAACAGACTTTGAATGAGAATATAAAGACAAGCAATGTTTGTGAACAGTCCTCTGGCTGAATTATGCTCAGAAGAGTGTCTGACAAACACATTTAAATAATAAGTAGAGCAGAAGATAACAAAGACTGAGATTTTCTAAACATTCCAGGGGCTTTAGTAATATGTTTTGTCCAAGCAGTGTACTTGTATAAATAATAGTACAGTCTAGCACTGCAAACATCTGATCATATACTTTTCGTAATGCTGAGAAATGGATGAGTTACTTGAAGAAACCAACTAAGAGTAAAAAGGCTTCAGGTCAAGGCTTCAAAATGCTTGAAGGTATCTGGAGACACTGAGTAGAACTAGTAAATTTAAAAGTTTTCCTTTCAGTTCTAAGTAACATTCAAACAGTAAAATCACAATAATCACTATGTACTGTATGACGTAACCCACCATATTACTTGCATATGGGAGTTTTATTTTATGATAAGGTATGGCAGTCAACCAGTTAGTCCTCCTCTTCAGTTTCCCACATGATCATTTTCTTATTTTGGAATCAAATCATATCTTTTCTTTTAAAAATCTTTTTTCATTTTATCTAGCAGGTCAGCTAAAAAATGTTGGCTGTCAAGCTAGATTCAGTCAAGATCTATAGGGCAAGATCAAGAGAGCAGTCAACATCAAATATCATTTTTCTACTTAAAAAGGAAGTAGAAGGAACTATCTACTTGCAAGTTTTTATTTTTTTCAGTCTGTAACATTTACTAGAAAGAATGTTGAAAAATAAAAATAAAAATAAAAATTAAAGAGGCTACAGATATCAATTACACATTCAAATTGTAAATATATTTGAAAAGTAGTTTTATTCCATTTTATCTTCTGATGCTTGTAACTAGCAAATTATTTTGTTCTTTAGACAGTTTTGCTACCTGTCTACATCTGTGGTGAATCCTTTCGAAAGTAGCCTATACTCAGCATTTACATCAGCATAGTAGCAAAGCTTTCAATATTGTCACCTTACAGACAAGTCTGAAACAGAAAAGGAATTTTCATTGTTTTAGCAAGTAGTAGTCTTGACTCTTCCACAGGTACTAGCCTGCCACAGACATGAGAGAGGCATAACATATGATCTGTTTTTCTAGAGTGGTCTGATGTCTGTGATAATCCATACTTTAGTCTGTATGGTTCTTATGAGAGTTCAATAAAACAGAGAATATAGCATTCAATATCCTCACTTGAATTTTACATTTCTATATTTGTTTTAATTCTAACTTTCCTGTAACTCTTAGAAAAAGTTAGATGTAAATAAATTTATGCATTGATGTAGTACAAGGAATAAATATGAACACATAGGAAAAATGAATAGAAATATAGATAAAAAAGGAAAATGTACAGTTTATAAAAGTTTCTCAGAGATACACAAAATAGTTTTGTGACCAACACAGCACTAAAGTAAATAGAATTTCTCAGTCTAGTGAGTGCTATAAGAACAAAAATTTGATTCTTTTTTTTTTTTTTTTTCTTACAGTATCCCTTCTATATACTCTTGAGTTAATGGTAGTTGGAGTTAACGAGGCATCTGGTCATGACGGTGTTTTCTGTTTTTTTGTTTGTTTTTTTTTGTTGTTGTTGTTTCTTTGTTTGTTTGTTTGTTTTGTAATTGCAGAATTGTCTTTCTAGAACATATTATTTCTATACATATTTTTGATAAAAGCAGAAATTCCAAGCTTCAGAAAATTCTAGGGAAAAAAGTTTTTTGTTGTTTTGTTTTTGTTTTTGCTCAGTCCAACACAGTGCATTAGTAATTATTTCTTTATTGCACTCATACATACTAGAAATAAATGAAAAACTAAATGAAATGAAATGAAAAATATTATTAGAAATCAGATAAGAAACAAAAAAATATTTTAATTAATTATTTTTAATTTAATTAGTTTTTTTTAAAGTAATGCAACCTGCTAGCTGCAGTAAGAAATTCTGGTGTTATGTTAGATCTACTGCTCTTTGTGAACTCCTCAGATGTTGTTTTGAATCAATAAAAAGTACCTGAATAAATGCATGATAAATCAGAAAAAAAAAAAAAGAAACGAAAAAAAAATCACCTCTCAGTAAAATAGAAACTTCTGTTTGTTAAATATTGAGTCTGATTTAGATGTAAATGAATGGATACAAAATTAATTGTACTCAAAGATCAATATATATAAATCTGTCAGAAAGATTAATCTTCTCTGGACCTTGAGATACCAAAGTACCATAATACCAAAGGTACTTAGTGCCACTGGTACTAAAACTGTGGTAATGGTATTAATTAATTATACATTCAAATAGTGGCAGCGATGACTGTTAGCGGATTTTGTCATTACTCCCAATATACAATTTTATATTCCATTTCATTATTACATGAATTGTGTTTAAAACAGGTTTAAAGTTGTATAGTCAGAATTTTGAGGGTATGTAGGCGCTGTTTAACTTAGTACTGCAACACCTGAACAAAGATCTAACTTTTTTTTTTTTTTTTTTTTTTTTAAGCATAGAAACCCAAAATTTTATGTTGTTGTCACATCAAAATTTTTTTTTTGGTTCGTTTGTTTGTTTTTACAAAAGAACGTGCAAAGTGCCATCAAGAGTTGCTGACTTTAAATCTTAATAAATCTGGACCCAGAACTCACGGTTTATTAAGCAAAACTGTGGAAATGGGCAGTAGCTAAGAACACTACATTAGAATTCATCCCATCATGTGATACAAGCTATTGAGTCTGAAGGATCCAGAAGATGTTTGATCCAGCTTTGCTAGAGACTGCAGTGATCTCAAAAAATTTACTGCACTATTAAGCCACTAATACTGGCTGTTGTACTTCACAGAGTGCTGAGATTTTTTTCAGTTCAACTGTATGGTCTTTGACTATGTTAAACTAATAGGAAATATTGTTTATTGTATTTCATTTCAACCTACATATCAAAAGGCTTTCAGAATTCATTTGCAGATACTTTTATTTGCTATGGACACAAGCAAAATGCTATCTCCTGTGCACAAGATGCCTAAGGACCAGTGCTTCTGAGAGTGCTTTAAAAATTTATGCATTTCTTGGGTTGATGTTTTCTTGTATTTCTACAAGATGGTGCCTCCAGCAAAGTAAGGGCATGACTGCTGGTGGGAAAAAGAAAAAAAAAAAAGCAAAAAAAAAAAAGCACACAAAATGTGGAGATATTAATTTTTTAACAGCAGGGTCTTGCTTTGGAATTTATATCTACTTTTTAGAAATGTCATATGAAGGTGCGAAGGCAAAGTGTATGGTGCTTTTATTAATCAGATAAACATTAGAAAATTGGTTAAATCACAGTTACAGGCTAAAACAAATTTCCTGTCAGACCCAGACAAGTCCAGAGGGGCCCCGAGGCTGTCCATAACACAAAGCCTGCATTCTGTCACAAGCAACATCAACAGACTTACCAGGCTACAAGGCTACACCCGCTTTTGCTCTGCTATGTAAATCCCTATTCAGAAATGTTGCTTTCAGTTTTCTTTAGTTTCCCACAGATTAATTAACTACTGTGTTCTCTGCCTTGTCTCTTCAGTCCTTTCCCTGAGCCTCTGTTCCTCCCAGCTCCCAACTCTGGCATACCTGTGCATGGATCTTCTCTGCTTTTGAAACCTGCTGCTTGGGACAGGATGAGCTGGTTGTAGGGATGATGCCCCTTCTTCCTTTTGCCTCTGCCCACACTCTGGACTGGATAGGTATTGTCTGCAGTTTTGGTAGTTTTCTAGAGCTCTAATTAATGTGTTCAGTAAGAGCTGTTGGATAACAGAATCAATTCAGTCTGTTGATATTCACTATTTCTCCTTGGTAAACATTGGAGGAAAATAACTATGGTGTACGTTCAGCATTCAGTTCGAATTATAATTTTTTTTTTTTTTTTTTTTTTCTGTACAGACATCTTTGACATTGGTATTACTGACAGAATTAAAAATACATAATTTTCATTCAAAGTGTAATCATTTTAGAAATCACCTCACAACATTCACGTATAAAAACATAGTAAGAATAACAAATAAGAATCTTACTTCAAATTTAATATCTTACCTGATATCAGTATAGAACTGGGAATGAAAAATGCTAGCTATTTACAACTGATCGTCTCATGTGAGTTGAATTTCTGGTTTATTTATTCAGTAACTCACTTTTTTTTTTTTTTTTAATCTCAAAGTTTTGAAGTAGAGGAGTTTTTAATCAAATATAAGAACTAATATCTGATCCTGCAACATATTTTTAATTTCTTTGGAGCTAAACAAAGTATAGAGTAATTTTCATTATAAATGGTTAAATTTTAATCTTCCAGTCATAAGTGTACTTGAGGGCTGGAAATCCTTTCAGACTATAAAAAAATGTCTGAGGATTTTATATCTTGTATTTCTAAGAGTGTCTCATTTTAGTGACTGCAGACCCTTAAACACTTAGATCAGATAATGTTCTAATAGTTTGGATAATTGAGTTAAGTAAACAATTTGAATCTTCTGAGTCTGAAAAAATAAATTGAAACCTTAAGTGTTTTTTTTTATTATTATTATTTTATTTTTTTATTTTTTAAAATATTTTTAAAGACTAAAATATTTCTAACTTGTTTTTTAAGCGAGTTCAGTGTAGAAGTCTTTATGCTAACTGAATATCTCTCAGGACAACATACATATACATATATATATTCACATATATATGGACGTATCTTTGAGAGAATAAGCAGGATGACCTACTGAGAGTTTCTCCACCCTCGTTTTTCCTATAATTCAATTTTGGGCAACAAAGGATTTTTTTATTTTTATTTTTTTTTTATTTTATTTTATCTGAATTTCTTACTCCTATGTGAATTAGCAGCTTTTAGTTTCTGCTTCCTTAGGGTTTTAAGTGATATAAATAATGAAGGAAGTGATATAAATAATGAAGGTCTTAAAGATTCTCATTTTGGTCTTTCCACTACCCAGGATATGTAGCTTTACTTTTAGCCAAAAAATACAGAATTTACCATGATTTAATTTATATTTGCCTTCAGTTCCATAAATTATTTGACAGAAGTATATGTGTGTATTCCACCATTCTTCAAGGGAAAAAAAAAAATAGAGAGAGAGAGAGAGAGAAAAAGCTTTTCAACATTCAGATGGTTCATGTTAAACAGTAGTAACCAGGATCCTTCCTTTGATTTGTGTATGTATGACAACTTCTGAGAGCTTATATCCACACACCTACCTTTGATGGGAAACACACAACAATAGATAAACACAAAACAGAGCTGTTAGGAAGTATATCAAGTAATATACTTAATATACTTAATATACTTAAGATAATACTTAAGTATATACTTAAGTATATACTTAATATACTTAAGTATACTTAGTATACTTAAGATATACTTAATATAAAAATTAAGATTTTTTTTTTAAGATTGATTTTGAAAAATAGATTTATTTTTAGAAGAACAAAATTCCTTTTGCTGTGTTGTTTTACATCTGTAGTCTATTCAAACTTTTGAATTTGGAATAAGACAATAAAATTTTGAAAGTAAATGAAAATATACATTTCAGTGGTATGTATCTTATGTATACACATAGATAAATAAAGCAATACTATACCGTTAATTATAACCAGCTATGCAAAAAGGTTCAACATTAAGAATATCTTCCACAGTGTCTGCTAGGTTTAAAGTAGGAGGATTTGATAGCAACATCATCTTCTTGGCTGAAATTTTATATTAATTTTATATTGGCTTAATGTTAAATGTATGAGCATATTTGATTTATCAGTCAGGTTCCAGACAGCTAATTAAATGTTAATTTCATGATAGGCTGTCACATGCTGTTATTGCACAAAGTGCTTTGCAGATCCCATAATATAAATCATTTATATTTGCTGGCAACATAACTAGCCAGCTAACCAAGGCTTCCATTCCTATTTCCCATGCAGTGTTCTTATGTCTATACATGCTTACACATCAAGTTTTGGATGTAGCATTTGGCCGTGAACTACTTCCTTTCTGAGATTTTTTACCTGTTCAATTTATATCTCTTGGTGATTTATTCTTGATTATCTCTATTTGCCTTTAGAAACTCCGTCAAAAACAGGAGTCCTGTATGCTAATCAGCATTCAAATATGTTGTGACATAGTTGGTGAATAGAAATTAGGAGACTTCTCTAGTGTCACGTGCAACTTTCCCCAAGTCCACTCCACCCTACTTTGTATCCCAAATGATGATTTTCATTTCCTTTTATAAAGCACACTGAGATCCATGAATACAATCATTATCCAAGAATTTTAATTACAATTGACATTCCTTGTTCTAAAGAGCCAATAAATCTATCTAGAGACAGTGGAAAAAGAGTGAATACAATATAGTGATGAATGCAATGCATCCATACTCACAGTTGCTCATTGGCAAAACAGAGCCTATTTTCCCTTGCTCCTGAATTTATCTACCAGGAAGCACGCTATATTTCACTTTTATATATTACATTTTCAGAGTATTTGCAGTTTTATTGTACATTCTCCAGTAATACTTCTGAAAATAAACACTTGTCCTCTAACAGTTTGCTTACCTATTTTCTATAGAAAAAAAAATATACACACACACACACACACACACACATATATATATACTGCATACTTTCTATTTAGACACATATTTGCTGTCCTGGAGAGAAATTTTTCATCTGGAATATACATTGCCTGTGAGCATTAGAAGTACCTGTATCTCATGAGAAGTGCCTCATCTTTTTCAGGACTAGACATCTGTGTCTTTTTTTGCTCAGGGTCAGCCATGATTGCGTGTATCTTCTTTCACTGATATTTTTGAGGAGTTGTGAAAGTCATTCGTACTTTTTGGTGACTGGCAGCAGTCTGGAAGACACGGTTAAGACATGAATGAATCACTGAATCAGTGCATGAATTGTTTTACAAATTTAGGTCTTTGTCTAGTACTATCAAGTGAGGCCACAGATTCTCAAATTTTGTTTTGTACTTTTTAGTAAAAGAATGGTTTGGCTTTTCCAAAATCTTCTGATAATTCTGAACACCGAATACTATCAACTCTAGAAGATTTGTAGGGGTGACTGCTAAATTTTCAAAGTATCTGATTTTTTTTCTTATGCATTTGGCTTCCTCTGGAAGGGTATTTTTATCATACCTTGTCTAACTTGGAGGTTTGGGAGCCCACTCAGTTATGAAATCTTACAGGTTGAATGCCTCTATAGAATCTGCTTTCAACTCTTGTCCACCAGTAAAAATTGTGTTTTCATCCTTAATTCATATCACATAGATTTAAGTTAAGCAAATATGAATATAGCAATAGAAAGAGGATATGTATGAAAGGATATGCTAATCAAATCTTTCTTCAATTCTTTTTTCTTTCTTCACAAAGCATCTTTAAAAAAAAAAAAAAAAGAAATTTAGTTTGTTAAAAAATTAAAGTTGTGCTGCTAACATTCCATTAAATTAAAAAGTAGTACAGTTTCTGTTTCTTTAAGGTAGACTTAAATAGTAAGAAGATGTACTATTACTGTTTAAATACTGGCATTGTGCAGGATAATTCTGAATCGAAATAATCTATGCATTTTCTTTCAAATGTAATCCTGCTTTTGCATCACACGTGTAAGAGACTTGGCAAATGCTTTTAATAGTTTAAACAAGTTGTGTGTGTGTGTATTTTCTTTTTCTTTCCTTTTTTTTTTTTTTTTTTTTTCTAAATCATCCTTTTTCTGGTTAGACTCTTGCTTTTAGTAGAAGGAAGTAAGCTGAATAAATAGCTTGAGGTCTAATGAAGTGCTTAAAAGGTGCTTACAAGCAAATAATTTATTATTTACACTTGTTTCAAATTCATTAACTATTAGTTAAACAACCATATAATATGAGCAAGGTTTAATAATTCTGTATACAGATACTTTTCAAAAGGAAAATCTGTGAGGCATAAATGACAAATTATTTTGGGGTAAACCTATGAAATTTCAGACAAGAACTCCAAAATTTTGAAGTGTATCCAGACTATTTACGATTTTATTTTTTTTCTTTTTCTGAAAAGTCACACGGACATTTTTCTAGAGCTGGGCTTTTTGTCACACCTGCAGAGACTCATCTTTCTGTAGATTAAATATATCTCATGAACAGTGTTGTTTTCTAATATTTCCAAATTTTAACATGCTTCAGAAATAGAGACTTTTTTTAACAATGTCTGGGTTGTAAGTTTCTAGAGCAAAAGGTGGTGGTGTTTCCTCAAGCGATTAATAAATCTTTTCAACTTGATAGGATTTCTGTAGATACAAAACCTTACAAAACTTCAAGAAGTTGAACAAATCTATTCAAAAGAAATTGGATTTGTTTGTTTTTGTTGTTGTTGCTATTTAGTGCAACGCACAACATCTATCTCCAGGAAGTCCTTGATCCAAGACCTTATAGAGGGTAAGATTATCTTTTCTAAGATTCTACCTTTTATAAGGCATCTTATCTATAAGATACCTCTTTATTTGTTTCTTAATCTCTTCTAGGCATCAGGCCCAGGTCATTACCGAAAAAAAAGGATCTTAGTTTCACTAGACCTATACTTCGACTCATAAAGCCCTTCCTGGGTTCATAAGGCATAATTTCAGACAGTATAAACACCAGAATTTCAATTCTTTATAACCATTGGAATGATGTCAGGGCAGATTGTGCAACACTCACATAACTGAAAAGTTATCGAATTTCTTAGACATTTAACACTTGTTAAATGGTCTTATGTTAGGACCAACTGATTATTTAATGTCTTTTGGTTGGAGTTAAGTTGAAGGTTTGTTGCAGGAATATACAAACCTTATTTTATTCAAGGTAGTTAATTCCTCCTAGAGTGAAATAAGTTAGTGTTTATCAAAAATAGTAATAACAATAATAATCAAACAGCACTCAGTTCAACCAATTACAACTGGCCATTTCTGATAATTAAAGAATTATAGCTTACGGCACACGCACCTAGTTGACTCCATTGTGATTACTTGTGGAATAAGACATTCCAAAGTAGAGCTATCAGCTGGACATATTTTTTATTAGTTCATAAATGTTCAAATGTATTTTTTTTTCTCTATGGGAAAGTCTCATCAAAGCAAATGCTATGACAGTCGTTATAGGGTATTAAAGCAGGCAGAGGGTTGGGAAGGAAATGCTGTCAATGACTGTGTGACAGATTATCAACGAACAATTTGAGTTTAGGTCTGAATGCTTATTATCAAGCACCTCTTTTTAATTTTTGTTGTTGCTGTTGTTGTTGTTTAATTATGCTGAAGAGCCAGTTGCTTTGTTCCATTTTTCTTGTGGTGTTGCATGCTTTCTCTGATTCTCCTGCATATCAGACAAGGACTTTTTGGACAGATGGTGGTGTTGACTCTGAGTTGTAATTCATATGCAAGCTCTGTCCAGAACTACATTTGTACCATATGCACCGTCTTTTACTTTCCCTTTGGAAATGGCTTTAAGTGCAGGAACAAACAAGATCTCAAAATATGTCATTTTTCTTCTCCCAGTGGTTGTACTAAACATACCTCTGCAAGGTGTTAATTCATAAGATGTCTCCCAAACCTAATATCACATCTCAATAAGTGCAAGGCCAGCCTCAGCTGCTGAGGAAAGGTCTCCTAGGACAACTAATTATGCAAAAGATGAAAATTAACTTATATTAGGAGATGAAATTGAAATGAGATGTGTACATTTTAGCTTATATTTGAGGCCAGATACACTTTACATGAATTGTCCTCCAAAAATCTGCTGCTCAAAAAAGTAGAATTGAACAGATTTAAGCAGGAATATTTTCCTCTTTATGAGCTTTAATACAACTAATTCTTTCTAGTAATGCCGAATGTTACGGTAATGCTTATGATAATACGTTGTACACAAAATACAGAAGACAAAAAGACAAAATAATCTCTTCAAACAGTGAATTTACATTGCAGTTTAGATTCAAAGGGCAGAGCTTAAGGTTAACAGTAGGATCAAACAAAGGTAGGGCAGACAGGCTAAATTAAATATTGCAAATGCATAAAGAAGCTACAGGATACAAGGCACTCACTAGGTGATGTAACTGGGAAGAAATTTCCTTTGTGCAAATTGCACTGTATTTGGATTTTATGGAAGATTTTGCACTTTCTAAAAATCTTAAGTGGAAAGGTAAAGCAGACAGCCAACACCATCAAGTGAGACCTAGGATTAGTCTTTTTTTTTTTTTTTTTTTTTTTTTTAATATAGCACCAAATATTTTAGAAGTAAGATGTCATCTCCCAGGCTTCTTAAAGTTTATGTGTCAAATCCTTGACTCTGTCAAAAGAAGATTAGGCAATCCATCCCTGACAATTTCACAAGTCATTTGAACTTTTCCCTTATGGTGTAAATGAACTGTTGTGGTATTTCAACATGTTTTTCACAAAGGCATCTGGTAGTGAAGATATAGCTATAACACCTTAGGGACAGTTAGTTGGGAATATCCTGTGGGAATCATATTTTTACAAAAAATACCTTTTGCATTTTTCAGTCAAACTGCAACAGTATATTTTTCCTGTTCAGAGAGTTAGAATGATGGCACCCTAGGTGTCTGCCTTGGAAATCCTCAGTTTTATTCTTCAGAAAAAGATAATATACTGCAGGGAAGATGGGTCAGTCAAAGCTGTTTCATTTTATGCAACCTATTACCTGGTAGACCTAGGCATAAAGAAGTGTCTTTTCTTTAGTCTTCCTCTAATACACCAGCACACCTTGAAATGCAAAATATACCAAAGATGATGTGTCTGAATATTGGTATTTGCTTGATAATCTTATTTTCTTCCTTTAACAAGGAAAAAGAAAAGGGGTGTGGAGGGTTGGGGAGTGGAGCAAACAACAATTAAAGCCTCATTTTCATGGGGAAAAAAAAAAAAAAAAAAAAGAATGTTTTAAAATTTATATTGTAATCTGGATGTACTGGAATATTAGGCATTTTAGCACGTAAAAGCTTGTAGAAGAACAGTAAATATCATAAGGATGAGTTGGAGGATAATCGAGTAATAGTTGTCCCTTTTGATAGCAGAAACAACATGTAAATTCCTATTATTCCACATGTATTTTCTTTTAATACATATATTTTACTTGCCTCTGAAAGCAGTAGAGCAGTATAAAGGAAAATGTTTATTTCCTTTCTTTTACTATTGTAATTTTAAAATAATATTGTATTGTAATAATTTTAAAATATTATTTGCAGTACTTTTTTATGATGGTTTCTACCACTGCAAAATATAAAAGAGTTTCATTTTAATGTGATAAAGTAACAGGCCAGCCAATAAGGAATCATTGTGGTTTTATTTAATACGACTTTTTTCTTTTTTTAAGATGAAATGTTCCTTTCAGGTTTCAGTGAAATTATTATTATTATTATTATTATTATTATTATTATTATTAATGGTAATAATAAATATGCAAGTGAATAAATATGCACTATGTATGTGACAGCAAACATATTTCATGGTAACTGCCAGAGGTAACCTGTGTTATATTTTCTGGTTTTTGAGTGCTGTGAGAAAGCTACAGCTGCTCTGTGCTACACACCATTTACCAGAGACTTTTTTTCTGGGCCAGAGGGAACTCTCAATAAACCAGTGGGCTGCCTCTGAAAAGCACAGTTGGCAAAGTTTGATCGGATTCTTCATCCTAATACAGCAATGGCATTTACTGCCTTTTATTAATTACAAGGGTTGGGAGGCATTATTTATTTATTTATTTATTTGGGGGGTGGTGGTGGTATGTGTTTGGTTTTTTGCACTAAGCATTGTTCTAAGGACCTTATTATTTCACCCTGGCCAGCCTTATGGTGTCTGGTTTGCTCTCATTTTGTGTTGTTTTGCTTGAACTATTGCCAAACCACCTTGATCTTTAAATATTCTATTAGTAATACTGGCATTACTCTGAATATCTGTCCTGGGAGAAGGGAAAGGAGTGTTAATGTTGTCTTTGAGGTACTTAAATTAACAGAAGAGGAAATGTGTTCCTCTTACTAATTTAAGCTATCTAAATCTATAAAGAAGACAACAGTAAAGAGATAAAAGAAAATGGCATTACTTCTAGTCAGATTTTTTTTTTATTTTTATTTTTTAATGCTGTTTATCATATATACCATACTTGTTTACATGTATTTTGGCTGCACATTTTTCCAGCCCACTTTTTCCTTATTGAAGAGGAGGAGGAAATTCATAAACTCAGATCTTTGAAGTGGCAAATATTGAAATAAATCACGACTTCATTCTTTTTGACAGGATTGTCCCAATTTTTTTTTTCAGTAGTGTTGATATTGTCTGGTCTGATGAATCCAGTTGTAACATTTTGAAGTGCTAGAAATATGATGGGTCAAGGAAAATTAAGACCTTTTATTAATGAAAATTTCTCAGAAGACCATTTTTATTCTACAAAATTAAAATCACAGAAAATGTGTTCTGCAGTTCTAGGTACTCTTTGAATGTGAATGTGAATCTACACATCATGTAACACACTCTCCTAAAAGAGAATGCAGAGAATGCAACTCTTTGATATTAATTTTTTCACAAAGTTGTTTTCTGTAATGGCAATAAAATATCATTTTCTTGCCTGCTCTCTATAAAGATGGTGGGCAGGTTTTACCTGAAGAGATTTTTTGTGAAAAGAATTTTTTTCAAGTATAAAATTAAGGTGCTTGGTTTAGATTGTGTGTGTGTGTGTGTGTGTGTGTCTGTGTCTGTCTGTGTCTGTGTGCCTTTTTTGCAGTAAATTTATATATAATAGATTTTTTTATTTGATATTTTACAATGAATTTTATCTTGGGCTGCATTAATAGAAGTATTGGCAGCAGATTGAGGCAGGTAATCACTTCCCTGTACTCAGAACTGCTGAGACCAGTACTGGAGTGGTCCATCCACATCCAGCTCTAGACTCCTCAGAGACATGAACATAACTAAGAGAGCACAGTCAAGTCCCAGATCACTAAGGGACTGGAGCATCTCTCCTGTGAGGAAAGGCCAAGAGAACTGGGACAGTTCAGCCTGAAGAAGAGAAGATTCAGGGTGATCTTATACATATCTGTAGGGAGGGTGCAAAGAAGACGCAGCCAGGCTTTTATTCAGTGGTGCCCAGTGGAGGACAAGAGGCAATGGACACAAACTGCAATGCAAGATGTGCTGTCTGAACATCAGGAACCACTTTTTTTTTTTTTTTTTTTTTTTTTTTTGTGAGGATGACTGAGCACTAGCACAGTTTTCCCAGTGAGGTTGTGTACTATCTGTCCTTGGAGATATTTAGAACTAATCTGGACATGACCCTTGCCAACCTGCTGTAGGTAACACAGCATGAGCAGTGAGTTTGCACCAAATGACCTCCTAAGCTCCCTGCCAACCTCAAAAATTCTGTGATTCCATGATTTTAATGGTTGAGGAAAAGAATATTATAACTGTTAATTTCAATTTTATCTGCTATTTTGCCAATGCATGCAGCAGAAGGAATGAATCCTGAGACTTACCTTTTCCATCATTAGCTTTCCAGTTTAATTTTTGAAAAATTGAAGTGCTAAATCTTGAAAAAGAAAAAAAAAAGATTTTTTTTTCTTTTTTCTTTTTTCTTTAATGGCTCATTTGCTGTGTAAGAAGCTATGAAAATTTTGAGTGACAAAGGTGGTAAGATGACTGAGAAAAAGTCAAATTGCACCAGAAAGTACAAAGAAAATCTGTATGCCTCATTTCTTGCAATGGTTGAGAAATAAAGGGTAGACAGTAACTGTAAAGAAGTTTAAAAATCGTACATAAGTACCATCCATGAAGAGAGAAACTGTTTTGTGAGACATTCCATTCTTCATTCTAGTTTTTTGTTTGTAATCACTCATTCTAATAACTTTAAAAGTTTTATTGGAAGTCTTCATTTTTTGTAGACATATTCCAAAGATCTTCAGCTGTGGTAAATGTACCTCCACCTGTTCAACTAAAATATAATTGTCAAAAACTTGATTTTTATATCCAAGGATTGAAGGTCAGTCCTCTGTCTGAAAAAGGCTGGAAAACTTTGAAGATATGTATTTAATTTATTCTGTTTTTGTTGTTATTGTAGTTTTAAATAATTCTGATGAAGCATAAGATAGCTGTCCAACTCATTTTAAATAACTCAATTTTAATGTCAGAGACTAAGTTGCTGACATCATTTATAACAGTGAAATTTGGAGTATATAAACTGAAGTAAGTGAGTTTACCCCAGTTTTACTCTTGTGTGTTTCAGATCAGAGATAATGTTTAATTTATTAACCTGTAAAATGAGGAAGAAATTTGAATTTCTTGTATTTTGTGAGGAAGAATGTATTTGTTGAGAGCAGTATTATTTTTTTTTTCTCTGTTGCTACATGATTCTCATATAACAGTGAATTTTCTGTTGCAGTTATCTTGTTGCAAGACCATCTTTTACTGTTTCATCAACCCTGTCTGAATTGCACTGTCATTGGTTTTGTCATAGGTGGATGCTTTTCTGAGGGAAGCTAAGAAACAATCTCCAAATTACTGTCAAAAACCCAGGTAAGGACATATAGGTCAGCTTGCACTCTCAGCTTTTTGTTTCCTCAAGTGTAAAACTATTGACATTCTTTTTAAAAAAACCTTTAAAATGCCATGTAATTGAGGGGAAGACAGGTTTGACCCTCATCGTTGCATGGCACAGTGAATGTGGAGATCATATAACTGGAAAGCTAATGAGGACAGACAATGACTAGCTGGAGTCTCCCTTTGATTGCCTAATCTCTGGGAACTTTGCATGGTCTATGTGAAATGAACTAAACTTACTTTTAAAATATCTGTATATGGTTTTCAAGATAAAATATTAGCCATCTAAATCCAGATTCAGTAACCAAAGAAATAAAGAAAAATGTACACATGTAAAGTAAATTCCTGCTGGCATTTATTTCAATCCAAGAGGGAAAAAAAATATATGTATATATGTACATATACATATATACTGTCTATACCTCTATAAAAACAGTGTAGTTGTCCAACAGAAAATGACTGCTTGCAAAATTAACTTAATGGCCAGAGATTTACACATACATAAATAATTTTTTATCAGTCTGTTCTGGACAGTTCCAGTGTAACAGAAATTCAGGAAATGTTGCTAATTAACTGCAACTGCAAGAGAAATAAAGAAAAAGAATTGATTGTTGTATTTACAGAATAGTTCAAACTAATATTTACTGCCGTTTCTGCATAGGAATAAAGTGCACATATTTTTGTGACCAACATTTTTCAAATGCACCTTATTTTTATTAGAACAGTAACGGTAAAGTCGGTAAAACCTTTTGATCTGTTGGATGGTTGCAAATTGTTTACAGAAATAAAAATTGATACTAGTATTGCACCTAGAAATTGATGGTACACAATATCACCAGAAAGACTACTAGAAATTGAGAAACTGAGATTATGGGAGTACTGTCATAAAAATATACTTTATTATGTACAGTATGTTGAAGTAAATTAAAGTCCCTTCATTGACAAAGTTCCAACAATGACACAGGGAATAATGAATCTGGGAACTATTAAATACTGTACTGAGGGGTAAACAACGGTTAAGAAACTAGTGAAGAAAATCAAGCTTCATGTACACTCATAAACTGCTTTGCTATAAACAGCAAACATAGAATGACCCACAGAGTTGTACTTCAAATGATGCACTGAATTATGTTGCACAGCATTAGCCAAATTACCTTTATTTAAGATGTAAGCTTTATAAATTCAAGGAAAATTAGACAAAGTTATCATTAGCAATGTGTTGCAGTAGTGAAAATAAAATGGATAGTTGGTCAACGTGAAGCAGATTAGATTTAAAATTAAGAAAACCTTTCTGTTTGCTTTTCCTTGATATTTTAAGGATAGGCTACTCAGAATTAGAAGAAGAATTAATACTAAGAATTTAAATGATAATTGTCTATAACAAAGAGAAAAAAATCAATCTAAACCTATGAAAATTATTTCAGAAAAGTTGGAAAAAATATTTTAGTTAGAAAAGTAATTGGCTAGTGAAAATAGTGCTAATTTGGAAGATCTGTAAGCATGTTGTAGCTGTACGAGTACATAGGTGTTGATAGGAATACATGGATCTTAGAGTACAGTGAAATTTTCCTTACAGAAAGCAATTTTGTTTTTACAATGCCATTATATAGGCAATAATTATGAGCCATAAGGCTTCACAGATCTCTATATATTAAGCAAGAGTCTCTGTAGTAAAGAGCTTCCTGTTTGTTTGAAAATGAAAGAGAAATATTAAATACATTGTTTTAGATGGCTAAAGTGTATTTTTTTATATATCTTGATGAAAGTACATAGGAATATGTAAGTATAACGTGTCCCACTTTGAGAAAAAAATAAAAAATAAATTAATTTCTCCTTTTTATTTCCCCCAGCCAGACTGTATTGTACTGTATTCTGAACAGTTCTGTTGGCTTCAGAGAAAAAATGTATCGAAAAACAGTTCTTAGTACTTAGATGTTGTCAAAACATAGCCTTTTCCTGTATTCAGGCACACATATTGTGTAGATAAATGATTGGCTTTTGCCCCTATCAGCTGGAAATTTATGCTAGGCATGGCAGAGAATGTCAAACTCTACAAAGGAGAGGAATTAAAGGACAGGGAAGGGTCAAATATTCCATAGAATAAATGGTACGGTAATTTGAGAACAATTTTTTGTCACCCAGAATACACTGATTCTAAGATAAGAAAATCAATCTGTATCAATTTCTGGGAATTTTAGCCAAATATATATTTACATATGTATATATATTAACTGTAGCACAAAACAAACAAACAAACAACACAACACCAACTTTTTTAGCTAGCAAGTCCAGACAATTGATTGGAATATGCAGACTATGATGAAAGTCCTCAGACCAAAAAGTAATAGGTAATATGGTAGAAATGAAATAAGCCTACCTCAATTAAATACTTTAAATTATGAATAAATATTTTTTCTAAATGCAAGTATTTTACTATTTCAAGGTGGAAATCAGGTGAAAGGATTAGCAATAAACAGAAAAAAAAAGGCAGATGGAATTAATTCAGAAGACAGAAAGACATTTGAGGAACTAGCTGAAGCTAGTCTTGTCAAAGAAAAGTTTAAATTAAATTGAAGTCCTGGAAGAACACTAAGGAAACAAAGTTTAATTAGGGGTGCTAAATTTCACATCTCACTTGAGTCTTTATTTGTATATAAATGCAGTGCTCATAGTGCACGCTTGCAGCCCAGAAGACCAACTGCATACTGGGCTGCATTAAAAAAAAGGAGTGGCCAGCAGGTTGAAAGAGGTGATTGTCCCCCTCTGCTCTGCCCTTGTGAGGTCCCACTTGGAGTGCTGTGTCCAGGTCTGGGGCCCCTAGCAGAAGAAGGATGTGAAGCTGTTAGAACAGGTCCAGAGGAGGGCCACAAAGATAATCAAGGGGTTGGAGCACCTCTCCTATGAAGACAGGCTGAGACAGCTGGGGATGTTCAGCCTGAGAGGCTCTGGGGTGACCTCATTGCAGCCTTTCAATACTTAAAGGGGTGTTATAAAAAGGATGAAGGACTCTTTACTCATGTAGATTATGATCAGACAAGGGGGAATGGTTTTAAACTAAAAGAGGGGAGATTTAGAAGGAAAGGGAGGTTAGAAGGAAATTCTTCACTCAGAGGGTGGTGAGGCACTGGAACAGGTTGCCCAGAGAGGTTGTGGATGCCCCATCCCTGGAGGTGTTCAAGACCAGGTGAGGCCCAGAGAAACCTGATCTAGTGGGTGGCATCCCTCCCTATGACAGGGGGGTTGGAACTAGGTAATCTTTGAGGTCCCTTCCAATCCAGGCCATTCTATGATTCTATATGTGTGTGTCTATTTTTTAGAAATAAATGTATTTTCTTTTTTTTTCACCAGTAAGTAAGATATTTGGGGATCTCAAAAGTTTCTAAGGAAAATATTTACATACTGTGAAAAAATCTGGAGGGAAAAAAAAAAAAAAAAAACTAAACCAAAAACATCTTTCAGAATTTTATGAAGAAAATATTCACCCTTTGCAATCAGTTTTTCTATTTTTTTTTTTTTCTTGATGAACGTGTATCCTTTTTCTCATGGAGGGTTAAGAGGTAAAATAGTATTTTCTACTCACCATACTGTACATTCACACACACACACGCACACACACACAGAGATGTCCTAACATCCTACCGACTGGTCATTCACAAAGCCACATGAGATCATACTTTCTTCTAGGGAGAGGTATTCTCCAAAAGCTTTTCCGTAGAGATGGGAGGAATGAAGAGACACTTCAACAGGCCAAAAATATTATTTTTTCCTATTGGTGTCCCTTTGGAAATGGTGATATCTATATATCAACAAGTGAAATTGCATTAAGGTAGTACTGTAGCAGCTTTTCCAAGGGCTTTCAGAGCTTTGATCTGGAGCAGGGGTTGAATCTCTTTTGACTGGTTTCCTCTCTGAAGGAAATGAGAGAATCCACAAAGGTATCCAACATGGGGAGCAAAAAGGAGATCTGTGTTATACAGTCTCTTTGGGTTCACATGTGGTGAGACAGGTAACGCAACTGGAGTCCTGCACTGAAAGGATATAAGGTGTTTAGGAAGAACACGGTCGGAAGAAGGCAAGGAGTGGGAGCTGATCTTACGTGGAAGAACAGAGTGGGAATAAGGCAAGGAGGAAGAGTTGACCTTATGTGAAAGAGCAGTGGAAATGCATAGAGTTCTGCTTTGGGTTGAATTATGAGTCACTTGAGAGTTTAAAGTTAATGATTAGTGGGCAGACCACCCTGGATAGTGTTGTGGTGGGTACACTGATGACAACTTCCTGGCACAGATGATCAAGGAGATGATGAGGGGAGGTGCTCTGCTGAACCTGATACTTACATATAATGAAGTACTGGTGGGTAATAAGAAGCCTGGGGGCAACCTTGGCTGCAGTGACCATAAGAAGGTGAAGTCCAGTATCCTGTAAGGGGGTGGTAAAAGGCAGAGGGAAAAAGCAGTATCACAACCTTGAATTTTGGGAGATCAAATTTAGGACTCTGGTGGCCTGCTTGGAATAATCCTATGAAATATAATCCTGGAGAGAATAGTGTTCCACTGTTAAACTGTGCAGAGATAGGTTTAGAAAGTCAAAGCCCACCTGCAGCTGAATCTGGAAGGGGGCATAAAAAACAGCAAGAAGGGCTTCTGCAGGTACATCAGGGAGATAGGTAAATGAACCTTCTGGAAATGAGTTACAAGTTCAACAATTATCAGATGGTATTTGACACAGACAAGCATATGGCATATGGCATATCTTGTTATTTACGCATTTTGTCAATGTTTTGGTAAAGGGAAAGTTAAACTTTTCTAGACATGGAATCAATCATAGATAATAGGAAAGAAAGAACACTACGTTCAAAGATCTTGCGAAATCTTTAGAAAATAATCAAATACTTAAAAGTCCACAGAAACATTTCACCTTTTGCTGCTGTCTGGAGCACAAAATTTAGAGATATAAAATTCAGATGGTTTAACCTTGAAGACATCAGTAGTATATTATTTCAGAAGAGATCTTATGCTTTTACACTATCCTATTTTCAAGAAGCCATCAAGCACAACACTTGTATTAAACTGTAGTTTTAGTGCCAAGTAGGGCTTCCCAAACTGAGGAGTCTGAAGCTTAGTGACGAGTCTGAATAAAAATCTACTGTATGCCAAAATTGCAAATGAATCATAGGATTATTCATCTTTAATTTTTAAGAAGGACAGATGCTAAACTTTAGAAAACAAATGAAACAAAACCAAACAAAAATAACAACAACGACAAAACAAACGTGCTAGTAAGGGTAAACTGGCAAACTGTGAAAACAGAATATTTTGCATTCCTTCAGTCAAGACACAAAGCAGTAGTGAAAATAGCATGCTTAACAAGACTATGGCATCTCCCAGTGTTTAAATGAGATGGAAACAATCACAAACAGAGTACCTGAAGAGTTCACCTCTTCAGACAATGATTGCTTTGAAGTCATGTTCATCTTTTAAATTGTCATGCTGGGTGGCTATCTGTATCACAGACATCCTTTTTAGACCTGAATGGAAAGTAGAAGTCAGGGACATATAGTAATGAGATTCCCAATATTGTCTCTAGTTTGCCTTAGAATATCCAGGTTGTTGCACCAAGGTAACTTGCTGAGTGCAGTGCAACAACTGCTACCTCCAGACACACATATATGCTAACATTTCAGAGCAATGAAAAAATGTATTTTTTACATTGAGAAGGCCCTCTTAGTGGTGCTAAAAAAAGGTATCAGTTGTTCAGAGTAATGCAGTTAAAAGTGTCATTTCAGTTGTAGCCCTGAAGAAAATTATCCACATTTCCTATCAGACAAAGAGGTTTCATATTAATATCATTGCCTTGTTCTAGTGAGCATAAGGATTTTAGTGTTCATAGGGATTTTATGTCCATAGATAATTTAAGCCTTTTCTTAAACATCTGTGTCAACAAGTTATAAAGAAAACAGACTGGTGGCCTGATAAAAATATACACCACAAGATTAAACCATTATGAAAAAAAAATATGACCACCCACAGTTTAGAGTAGCCCAAAGCAGTGTATTACATTGGCTTGACTTCAGTAACAAGCATGGACATATACAAAGTTTGTGCTTCTTCAGC
This sequence comes from Cygnus olor, assembly GCF_009769625.2. Taxonomy (NCBI): domain Eukaryota; kingdom Metazoa; phylum Chordata; class Aves; order Anseriformes; family Anatidae; genus Cygnus; species Cygnus olor. The sequence goes on from NC_049170.1 coordinate 73,202,563, forward strand.
CTCTAAATGTATAAGAGAAATATCCATATATTACATAAGTGTACTACGGCCAACCAATGGCTGTCATATAACAGGAAACAAACAAACAAACAAAAACAACCAACCTCCTGTGAACAGTACAAACTGACCTGTTGTATGGAAGGATTAGTTAGAAGTTACGAAGTCCGTGTTCAGATGAGTGTGAAGGGTTTTTTTTTTGTTTGTTTTGTTTCGTTTTTTTTTGCCTTCCACAGAAAAGTAACATTTATTTGTAGGAATACATTTACTATCAGACTCACATTGTCTTTCCATTGTATTTTTATTTATTTATTGAAAAGTCATCACACAAACCTGCATTAAGAGCATTGTGTGAGTTCTAATTAATGTACAAGAATCACAAATACCTTCATTTTAGTATTCAGTTTAAATTGCACTGAATTCTTCAGCAGATATAATGTTAATGCTGTTGGCAACATCTGTTCCACAAAAACTTGGGAAAGCCCACAGTTTTTTTATTACAAAAAGTCAGCATTATTTTAAGTTAAATCAGGAGATGTGAGACTATTTTCAATACTCTCTGTTAACGATTTCCCTGATTTCACAGAGGTTATTTTTCCTTTGACTTTTCACAGGCAAACCAAGAAGCATCTTAGTGAAAGAACAAATTGAACTTATCTGGCCTCCAGCCAGATGAGGAAACAGTTGGAAAACAGTTTGCAAATTAGTCTGGCTAGAGAAGGGAGAAAAGGTCTATATAAAATTGTCAGATACTTGACAATAACTTTCACCCTGCTGCCAAAAGCACGGAGACACAAATCTAAATGGAATAATATAGAATGTGGTTCCACTTTCTTGAGTTTTGATGGAGTGGTGTGGGGAATCTTTGGTTTGATTTCATTTTGCTTTTTAAGATGAACATCTTCCTGAGTACGTGATGCAGTCCAATGTGTAATCTGAATGTTTTTGACAACATGCAGCCATCCATATAAGCAGGTAATCTTTGAATTTCAATTTTACTCCAGCTAGTTAGGAAAGAAGGAAAGGAGGAAATCAGTGGTTCTGTGGTCATTTAATTATCTCTGTTTTTTGCTGATACATAGTTCTCAACAGCCCTGTAAATTGGAATGCTAAATATTAATTCACAGATTAAACTATTAAAATGTGATAGTCTTTAATTTGAAGATGACAGACTGAGAAGTTTACTCAGAATAAACCTTTACCAGAAAGCTTACCAGAATAAACCTAACAGAATAAACCTTGCTTATGAAGGAAGCATGTGCATGTTACTTATCTAAATCAAACCAGAATACAATTAAGTCTGTAAATAAAATACCTGGAATTTCTGTTTCTCTGTATAGCTATTATTTTCCTTTTGGAGAAAAAGTGTATGGTACATTATGAGAAGTACAGTAGAGAAAAGACTATTTTTCTGAAGAAGAAAAGGTTTACCATCTCATAAATGAGAGACTCTGCCACTCTTGCTGGCAAGCTGTGAAGGGCCACAGATCACTCTTGTAATGAAATCTGAGCTCAGCAGGAAGAATGTGTCATTCAGAAAGATAAATTCTTACTTTGTCCTCAAGAACAGTAGCTGCTGCATCATAGCAGCATTTAGGGACTGCAAAATTCAGGAGATGTTCTGTAAATCATTAGGGACTATAGGCAGGGCAGCAGAATTGTGCTGCTTGCACACATTTACTAGATGAATACAACTCTGAATGTGTTGGTCATAACTTAAACAATGAATTCACCCTATGATATTTGTAATGACTCAAAACCAGGCACCTGCTGAGTTACTGTTAGCATTCCCTTTGGAGTTTGGACCATGAATCATGTAGTAACCTGCATCCTGATTTGTTTCAGCTGATACTGAACCACAGACCCGGCTCTTTGTTGTTGTTGTGGTTGGTAGGTTTTTGTTTGTTTGTTTTGCTGTTGTTGTTTTTTCCTTCCTTCCTTCCTTCCTTCCTTCCTTCCTTCCTTCCTTCCTTCCTTCCTTCCTTCCTTCCTTCCTTCCTTCCTTCCCTCCCTTTCTTCCTTTCTCCTTCCTTCCTTTCTCCTTCCTTGCTCCTTCCTTTCTCCTTCCTTCCTTCCTTCCTTCCTTCCTTCCTTGGCTTCCTCTTATTCATAAGGCCTTGTCATAGGTTTTTATTCTATTTTCCTAGACAGTCAGTGAGATCATACAGCTCTGTTCAAGGCCAGGATGTGTCTGTTCACAATGACAACTCCTTGAAAATGTCCAGTCCATTTGAAGTAAAAGTGGTTAGAACAAATATTGATGAACAAGCAGAAAAAATTATGTAAATATGATTGTGAATCTCTACTCCCCAAAGGGGTAAAAAGAGCAAAAAATCATTTACAGTTCCTTTGGAATTTTTAAAATGACCATGCTACTTTTCATACAATGAAAAGCTTTTGCAACTTGGAGAACCAGGGTAGTTCATTTGTGTTACTTGTTAAACACAATAAGACAATGCTGGAGCCTCAGAGAGGCTCTGACAAGAAGCTGAAGACATTCCAAGTTCAAGGCAAAATGTCAGAATGTTCACAGTGTTACTCTAAATTAAGCTAAATTAGGTAATCCAAGAAAAGTGATAAACAACTATAAATATGTACATATATATGTTACTATCCACCATATACCAAATACCTGTAAGTTGAGCACATTTAATAATTAAAATTTTGGATTTACCATAAAATATAATTCTTGGAAGGTTCTAACATTTTTCAGGTTAAGAAAGGATGAAATTTTAAACATTTGGAACTAGATAATCATTAAAAAGACAGACTGAAAGGAAACTTGAGGCCAGACAGTCCAACTTGCTGCTCAGACCAGGTTGCTTAGGCCTTCATCCCACCGGGCACTGAAAATCTCTAATTTAGAATCATAGAATCAAAGAATGACCTGGGTTGGAAGGGACCTCAAGGATCATCTAGTTCCACCCGCCCTGCCATAGGCAGGGACACCACCTACTAGATAGGTTGCTCAGGGCTTCATCTAACATGGTCTTGAACACCTCCATATTTCTTTCCATAACTTTATAAAACTGAAAAGAAATTCAAATTTTAAAGACTTTATTACTTTAAGAGGTAGTGTCTCGTGGTGTCATCAAATTTAATTGGCAAACTAAACTTCCAGAACTCCAAAAATGAAGCTGAAAGGTCCCTCTGTGAAATGAACAGCTCTCTTTCACAGCTGATTTATTTTTTTGGAGCACTCAAAAAGAAACAAGCAAACAAACAAAAACACAGAAATGAGTTACTCATGAAAAGATAAAAGTCATGTAATCTCTTTGAAAAAAATAATCAAACCAAATAAAACTATATACTTGCATAGATAAAATGAACATACTAGTAACTGTGTTGTGTTTTTTTTTTTTTTTTGGTATGTTTGTTTGTTTGTTTGTTTTTCTAATCACAGAATCATCTAGGTTGGAAGAGACTTCCAAGATCACCTAGTCCAACCTCTGTCCTAACACTAACAAAACCTCCACTAAACCATATCACTAAGCTCTACATCTAAATGTCTTTTAAAGACCTCCAGGGATGGTGACTCAACCACTTCCCTGGGCAGCCTATTCCAACGCCGAACAACCCTTTCAGTAAAGAAGTTCTTCCTGATATCCAACCTAAACCGCCCCGGCGCAACTTTAGCCCATTCCCCCTCGTCCTGTCACCAAGCACGTGGGAGAATAGACCAACCCGCACCTCGCTACAGCCTCCTTTAATGTACCTGTGGAGTGCGATAAGGTCGCCCCTGAGCCTCCTCTTCTCCAGGCTGAACAATCCCAGCTCCCTCAGCCGCTCCTCATAAGACTTTTCTCCAGACCCCTCACCAGCCTCGTTGCCCTTCTCTGGACTCGCTCGAGCACCTCCATGTCCTTCTTGTAGCGAGGGACCCAAAACTGAACACAGTACTCGAGGTGCTGCCTCACCAGAGCCGAGTACAGGGGGACAATCACTTCCCTAGCCTTGCTGGCCACACTGTTTCTTATGCAAGCCAGGATGCTGTTGGCCTTCTTGGCCACCTGAGCACACTGCTGGCTCATATTCAGCTGACTATCAACCAATACTCCCAGGTCCTTCTCTGCCAGGCAGCTTTCTAACCACTCATCTCCCATCCTGTGGCGCTGCTTGGCGTTGTTGTGCCCCAGGTGCAGGACCCTTGTTGAACTTCATACAGTTGGCCTCAGCCCACTGGTCCAGCCTATCCAGATCCCCCTGCAGAGCCTTCCTACCCTCGAGCAGATCGACACACGCACCTAACTTGGTGTTGTCTGCAAACTTACTGAGGGTGCACTCGATCCCCTCATCTAGATCATCAATAAAGATATTGAAGAGAACTGGCCCTAGTACTGAGCCCTGGGGGACTCCACTAGTGAGCGGCCTCCAACTGGATTTAACTCCATTCACCACGACTCTTTGGGCCCAGCTACCCAGCCAGTTTCTAACCCAACGAAGCGTACGCCAGTCCAAGCCAAGAGCAGCCAGTTTCTTGAGGAGAATGCTGTGGGAAACGGTGTCAAAAGCCTTACTGAAGTCAAGGTAGACCACATCCACATCCTTTCCCTCATCCACTAAGCGCGTCACTTTGTCACAGAAGGAGATCAGGTTCGTCAAGCAGGACCTGCCTTTCATAAACCCATGCTGACTGGGCCTGATTGCTTGGTTGCCCTGCAAGTGCCGCGTGATGACACTCAAGATAATCTGCTCCATGAGCTTCCCTGCCACTGAGGTCAAACTAACAGGCCTATAGTTTCCCAGGTCTACCCTCCGGCCCTTCTTGTAGATGGGCATCACGTTTGCTAGTAGCCAGTTGACTGGGACCTCCCCTGATAGCCAGGACTGCTTATAAATGATGGAAAGCAGCTTATCCAGCTCTTCCATCAGCTCTCTCAGCACCCTCGGGTGGATCCCATCTGGCCCCATCGCCTTGCATATATCTAAGTGCTGTAGCAGGTCGCCAACCATTTCCTCGTGGATTATGAGGGCCACATTCTGCTCCCCATCCCCTTCCACCAGCTCAGGGTACTGGGTATCTAGAGAACAACTGGTCTTGCCGCTAAAGCCTGAGGCAAAAAAGGCATTAAGCACCTCAGCCTTTTCCTCATCTCTCATCACTAAGTTTCCCCCCGCATCCAGTAAAGGATGGAGATTCTCCTTTGTCCTCCTTTTTGTGTTGATGTATTTATAAAAACATTTTCTGTTATCTTTAACAGCAGTAGCCAGACTGAGCTCCAGATGACCTTTGGACTTTCCAATTTCGTCCCTGCACATCCTTACAACATCCTTATAATCCTTCTGAGTGGCCTGCCCTCTTTTCCAAAGATCATAAACCCTCTTTTTTTTCCTAAGCTCTAGCCACAACTCTCTCTTCAGCCAGGCTGGCCTTCTTCCACTCCGGCTCGTCTTTGGGCATGTGGGGACAGACCGCTCCTGAGCCTTTAAGATTTCCTTCTTGAGGAGTGCCCAGCCTTGCTGGACTCCTCTGCCCTTCAGAACCGCCTCCCGAGGGGCTCTGCCAACCAGTGTCCTGAACAGCTCAAAGTCTGCCCTCTGGAAGTCCAAGACAGCAGTTTTACTATCCCCCTCCTGACTTCGCCAAGAATAGAGAACTCTACCATTTCGTGGTCACTCTGCCCAAGACAGCTCCCGACCACCACATCTCTCACCAGTCCTTCTCTGTTTGTGAACAGAAGGTCCAGCGGGGCACCTCCCCTGGTAGGCTCACTAACCAGCTTAGTCAGGAAACTATCTTCCACGCTCTCCAGAAACCTCCTAGACTGCTTCCTTTGAGCTGTATTGCATTTCCAGGATATGTCTGGGAAGTTGAAGTCCCCCACGAGTACAAGAGATGATGATTTTGCAACTTTTGTCAGCTGCCTGTAGAATTCCTCATTCGTTTCCTCATCCTGATTTGGCGGTCTGTAACAGACCCCCACCAGGATGCTTGCCTTATTGGCCTTCCCGCTGATCCTAACCCATAGGGACTCAACCTTATCATTCCCAGTCTCAGCCTCAAGTTCCACAACATCAAAATACTCTCTAATATAGAGACCCACACCACCCCACCTTCTGTGCTGCCTGTCCCTTCTGAAGAGCCTATAGCCAGACATTGCAGCACTCCAGTCATGGAAGTGTTCGCACCACATTTCAGTGATGGCAACCAAGTCATAGCTAGCCTGCTGCACGATGGCTTCCAGCTCCTCCTGTTTGTTGCCCATGCTGCGTGCATTAATTTAGATGCACTTCAGCTGGGCCATAGCCTGCTCCCTAGACCCTGACATTGTTCCCCCTGGCACACCTCTAACAAGCCTTATTCCCTCCCCGTCCCCGTCCCCCTTCTTACCTAGTTTAAAGCCCTCTCAATGAGCCCTGCCAGCTCCTGTGCTAGTATCCATTTTCCCTTTACAGACAGGTGGGACCCATCTGCAGTTAGCAGGCTGGGTGCCGAGTAAAGCACCCCGTGGTCAAAAATAAATAAATAAATAAATAAATTCTGTGTTGGCACCAGCCTCTGAGTCACCTGTTTATCAGGTGGGCTTTCCAGGTCCTCTCTATAGCCCTCCCTGCCACTGTAGGGTTGGAGGAAAGCATGACCTGTACTTCCGCTCCATCTACTAATAGTCCCAGTCCCCTAAAGTCCCGTTTGATAGCCTTCAGGCTTCTCTCTTCAATATCATCTCTGCCAGCGTGGACTATTAAAAGAGGATAGTATTCAGAGGGGTGAACGAGGTTAGGAAGCTTTCTGGCAATGTCCCTGACCCTGGCCCCAGGGAGGCAGCAGACTTCCCTACGGTAGGGTTAGGTCAACAAATAGGGTCCTCTGTTCCCCTGAGAAGGGAGTTGCCTACAACGATCACCCTTCTTTCTTTCTTAGTGGAGGCAGTCTTGAGGTGTGGAGTTGACTTCCTCGCCCTAGGCATCCTCCTGGGTAGACTTTTCACCTCATCCTCATCCACCGGTCTCTCAAGCTCCAGGGCATCAAACCTGTTGTGTAAGGGCACCTGGGGAGGCAGGGGCGGAAGGGAAGGGGGTTGCCTGTGACATCGAGCAGGGACCTGTTTCCATTCCTCCTCATCTCCTAGGTCCCCTCCCTCTGCTTGGCAGCTCCTGAAGTTGTAACTGAATATCAATCATATCGTCTTAGATATTTTTCATATCTGTGTCAGAAAGATCCAATGAGTAGTATCTTTTCTTTCCTTTCCTTTCTTTTTTTTCTTTCTTTTCTTTTCTTTTCTCTTCTCTTCTCTTCTCTTCTCTTCTCTTCTCTTCTCTTCTCTTCTCTTCTCTTCTCTTCTCTTCTCTTCTCTTCTCTTTCTTTTCTTTTCTTTTCTTTTCTTTTCTTTTCTTTTCTTTTCTTTTCTTTTCTTTTCTTTTCTTCTCTTTTCTCTTCTTCTCATCTTATCTTCTTCCTTCTCTTCTCTTCTCTCTCTCTCTGCACTCTTCTGGTGCTCTTTCTTCTCTTCTCTGCTCTCATTCTTCGTCTTCTCTTGTTCTCTTCTCTTCTCTTCTCTCTATTCTATCTTTCTGCTTTCTTTTCTTTTCTTTTCTTTTCTTTTTCTTTTCTTCTTTTTTTTCCCTTTCTTCTCTTCTCTTCTCTTTCTCTTTTCTTTTCTTTTCTTTTTCTTTTCTTTTCTTTTCTTTTCTTTTCTTTTCTTTTCTTTGCTTCTTTTCTTTTCTTTTCTTTTTCTTTTCTTTTCTTTCTTTCTGCTTCTCTTTCTCTTTACTCATTCTTCGTCTTCTCTTCTTTTCTCTTTTCTTTTTTTCTTTTCTTCTTTTCTTTTCTTTTCTTTCTTTTCTTTTCTTTCTTTTTCTTTTCTTTTCTTTTCTTTTCTTTTCTTTTCTTTCTTTTCTTTCTTTCTCTTTCTCTTCTCTTCTCTTCTCTTCTCTCTCTTCTCTCTTCTTTCTTCTTTCTTTTTCTTCTTCTCTTCTCTTCTCTTCTTTTTTTCTTCTCTCTCTTATCTTCTCTTCTCTTCTCTTCTCTTCTATTCTTCTCTTCTTCTCTTCTCTTCTCTTCTTTCTCTTCTCTTGCCTCGCCTCGCTCGCCTCGCCTCGCCTCCCATCTTCCTCTTCTCTTCCTTTTCTTTATTCATTTCCAGATATCAACTGTCAGAAAGAAAACACCTCAAGAAAATAAGGTTTGAAACTGCCTAGTTTTAGATCCATTTATAGTTACTTATATAACAGGTGAAACTTTTTTTTTTTTTAAATTACAAACGAAAAACAGAACCTCTTCTGGAAAGCGTAGTTCACATCACCTCGTCACGTTCTGAATTGTCCTTGGGGGAAAGCTTATAATTTCTCATTAACTTTCCCACAGCTTTAGTTCAGATTATTATAAGCCAGAGGAATGCCACCAGTTATTTGCCAACACAGAGAAGCTTGATTCTGATTTCAGATGAAACCTTGCAATATAGTGTCCCTGTATTGTATGGTAAAACTTTATAAACCTTAAGGTTCTATTTATAATTTTATATTAGTGTAGTCTGATATTTGGTAGGAATGTTTGGAAACTTCCACATTTTCAAGTTTTTTAAGTTGAGTAGCTGTATTTTTAAAACCTTCATGAAATGTTCAGCTTGCAATTAGGAAAGAATTTTAATATCCCCAGAGTAAAGAATGTTTTTTTATAGAATTTTCAACACAGTTTGATACTGCAAGTTTCCCCCTTCTGGAAATTTTATTTAAGAAACTATTATCAAATTGTTTTCCTTCTGAATAAAATGAAACTAACAATGGCAAACTTCTACAATCATTTCACAGAAAGTACAGACATCTGCCTATAGTGACTCATGACAGAAATATGAGCCAATAATGCACAATGCAAGAAGAATTATCAATTCATTTGCATTACTGAGAAGGCTTTATTGGAAAGCTGCAAGGCCCAAAGATGGGATTTTTTTTTTTTTTTTTCCTGTGACAAGTAGTATTTTACAAGTGGCTATGACTACAAATAGCATAGTTTCCCTTTCATGCCTCTATGTTTGAACTAATCTATCCATTCTGATGGCAAGTGTACAGATGAGGGCTATCTGATGAAAGCCATAAACATCAGTGCAGACTGAACATAGTAGTTTATTCACTTATCTTCTACTACGTCACGGAGCATATTGCAATACGTAAGGATTAAAGTAATATTTCCATAAATAAGAGATAACTACAAGAAACTAGGTATGGTATTTAGCTCTAATTGTTTTACATGGCATAACCATCTCAACAGCCTGAGTCAGAATCTCCTCAGGTGCAAGGCAGACTTTTCACTGATTTTAGCAGAGTGTTATTAAAGTCTAAATAGGATAAATTTCACACTAGTAAAAATATAAAACATATGAACATAATTGGGAAAAGTAAAGCAAAGAGAAGGTAAGCTGTTGTGCCTCTTGCAAAAACAGTTTTGCACTAGAACAGTAGAAGCTTACTGATGAACTCTTTGCTACTGAAACTGTGCTGGTTCGAAGGCAACTTCATGTTAGCAGCTGACAAGTCTTTCTGTTATTCAAAGAAGTTGGTGTGCTGATTATTTGGTTTAGAAGATAAACAATTGTCAGCTTGCCTTTCTGGAAACTATTGCAATCCTTCCCAGTCTTTCTTGTAATTTTTGTAACATTACTATTTGTAATACACAATGTGGTAGTCTTAGTTACAGCAACATAAGAGATATCATCTGGACTGATGGCATTATCTGAGGTTTAGTGATATATTCATGTTTTCTGTTGTTTTATTCTATGATCAAGAAAGGTACCTATATGTCTCAATGAAATAAAGGACTGCTAGCATTTGATCACTTAGTTGAAAGGCACAATAATTAGGAAATTAAGTCTTTTCCATTTCAGTTGAGAAGGAATGCTGGATGCAGTGTGCTAGAGAAAGTAATGGATATAATTGTTGAATTGATCAATGGAAATCAACAACTCTGAAATTAATGAATGGAAAACAACTTATTACTATCTGTGTCTTGTGAGTGTGTGTGTGTGTGTATGATAGAAAAGTGCAGTGAGTTCTTAGTGTTCTGGGAGAGCTGTTTCCTTCTAAGTGTATGTGAGAACATTAGTGCTAAATAAAAAACTACTTGACATTCATTCTCTAGATAAAACTACTTTGACATTCATTCTCTAGATAAGCATTTATATATATGTGTATATATACTTACGCTTCACTATGCTTATGATAGTTTATGTGTAAGTAAGATTGGATCGTGCGCACTTTATATGACTTAGAAAATTATTTTCCATGAGAGGGAAGTCATGGCATGCAGACAATTTTTAAAGTATTACTAGATGTAAGAAATGGAAGATGGATTATAAATAGAAGTGTTTTCAAAGGATGTGTTTAGTTCTGGTTAGACAAGACACAGTTTTTGAAATGGGATCCCAAAGTCTATTTAGAAGTAAATACTAGTAGTAATATAGGTTAATTAGAATCCTTGAAAATTTTCTTATTTGCTTACATCAGCAGTATTTGAGAGATAGAGTCTGTTTTTCTGAGGTTTCTTCAAATGTCATCAAAAGTGTCTAATAGATAATAACAAAGAGCTGTAGAAATTGATAAATGAAATAATATTTTGGAGTTTATGGGAGTTTCTTTTAAGTTTCTGAATAATTATTAAATGCTTAAATAATTACCAAGAACTCCAAATATAACTTAAGAACGATATTGATATATATATATATATATATATATTTGCCATGTAGTTTAAAGGTGATTTCATTAACTAGAATTTGTTTTAAAACCAAGCTAGGTCATTAACATCTGGAATTACCTGTTGTCTGTGATCAGATTTTTAGTGAAAAGACTTGAAAGTGCATATTGCACATCCTGTCTCTCCCAGGATTAAATACAACTAATCTGGTATGTTGCCTACTTTTAAAGATGATTCCACTATATCTTAGATGGATTGGCAAGGCTGAAAATACCATGTCATTCCTTTTTGCCTTTATCTCTTTTGTGACACATGTATGACTTTCTGGCATAAGACAGCTTCCTCAGCACTACTGAATTCAATGGAAATACAGAATTAAAGGTAGTTCAAGCCACATACAGTCGGGAAAAAAAAAAAAAAAAAAAAAAAAAACTTTCACTCAAAGTCTATTTTGCCTTTTTACAGGCAGCATGCTTCTTGTCTTCCCAGCATCTAAGGAACCAGGAGAAGGACATTATGACAATAATTTATAGCAGAAATGCTGACTCAAGCACGTGCTAGGTAGCATGCTATGAAACTAATAAGTAATAAATTGTGTGTTTCTATGTAAAGTTGGTGACATTCCAGAGAACACAAAGATAACAGCTATATATTATTTTATCTAACAGCTATTATAAATGCACTGTAGTGGCAGATCGGTGTGAGGAGCGGTTGAAACAAAAACAGTTGGCCTCAGAATGAACGTGGGCAGAAGAAACTGTCTTATAGTATAAAAGTCATTTAACTCCTAGAAGAGCTACTAGATGGAATTGTATCTCTACCAAAAGCCTGAATTTATTGGCACAACAGAAGTATGAAATGTGAGTCACTATGTCTACATGTGAAATCCATGGGAAGCAAACATCAGGGTCTAGAATGACAGGGACAGTAAGGAATTGTTCAGAGGAACCTGAATAGAACCACACAGTCGGGAGAGCAACCCACTGACTTTCATATACCTATATAGCTTTCAAAGCAAAACCAAACTTCAGAAGTCACCATGAACCCACTGACTGTGGATTACATCTTAGAACTTCTGAGCAGAAAAAGCTGAGTACCTTGATAACTAACAAATTATAAATTTATTAAGGACTAATTTTTATATTTACAAGCCTTTGGCTCTAGACTTATAGATAAGAGCCTGACATTGTGTTGCTGAATAAATGCTTTGCTTGTTTTACCAAGACACGTGATGTTGAAGACATGGCAAATACAACATGTTAGTGTCCACTCAGAAACAGGGGTAGTTTTTTCCTTAGGGGAAAGAATGAATCCAAATAAAATAGCATGTAAAGGAACCCTTGAGGGCTATATCTGAAAATACGTTTATCATAGGCAAAAGGTGGGGAATAATCTGCGCAGCATTGCATAGGCACTGGTGGATGAGAAAGGGATGGTATAGCCAAGTATCTACTTTGACTAAGAATTCTCTTTTAAAATGCATAAATTCACGCTTTCCTGCAAAAGCAGATGGCTGTGTGACATACTACAGTTCAAAGCAAACCCAGAGCACTGCAAAAGACTGTTCCCTTGAGTAGCAAAGCTGGTTGCATACAACAAAATTAAAATGGATAGCTTTTCATTTGCTGGAAATAAAGATGAGCTGATGTGCAATAGGCCTTATTAAAACAGACTGACCAGTCATACCTTAGGAAATATCTTTATAAAGGACATCCAGGACTACAAATGGATAGCACACCTGCAACCACTGTGTCCTATTTGTATCTGTAATTTAATATTGTCCTATCTGATGCTTGGTGGCAGCTGCATATTAACTGAAATACACTTTCAATTTATATGTAATTTATTATTGAACAGGTTAACAGAAAATAATATTACTTTTAAAGGTGAAAATGTATTCATAAAAATTCCATTAAATAGAGTTTCAAAGAGTAGGTGAAATGATGAGGAGCTGAATTAGTAATTGAGTATATAAAAGGAACTTTAATGAACAGATTCAGATTTGCAGCCCTGAAAAACAAAGCTGCCTCTTCACAAAGGAAAGGGTCATTGACTGTATTTCTTGCCCACATAACTGTTCTATTTTGTGAGGCAAGAAACTAGCTTTGTTTATGAATGTCTTGGAGTGCATTTTTGGCGATATCTCCAATGAACATACCAATATAGAGGATAGCTTTTGGCATGTAGACATTTTTCTTCCAGTGTTTATGATGAGATTAAGTTATCCAAACTGATGTGAAACCATGTGCAACAGACTTGTATGTGTGTGCATGCATGTGAAAAGAATGTATAGTTTTCACTAATACTATTTTAGAACAAAATCAAGTAGGTTGCTATCCCACTTCTAACGTCTTCATATTTTTATCAATTCTACAGGTATATTCTTATATCATATGCAATCAGCAGGATTTTGATGAAAGAATTAATTAAAACAACAGTATATCAGGAATTTCTTGTAAACTCCATGTCCACTGTATTTTTCTGATAATGAAGAGGTAAATATGTTTCCTACCTCTTTGTTTTATTTCACAAATTTGATTATCTATGATAAAATGTTAATAACTGAACATACCAGTATATACAACACAGACAAGAAACAAGAACAAATCCGAAAGTTTCTGCTTCTCAGGAGAAAATTATGAACATCTCTGGAATGCATCTGCTGAGATGTGCAAAACTCTAGGATGCATAAAGGCATATCTGTGTGACTCTGTGTCTCCCTGAATTCCAAATTCTTTATGCAAACTATGGGATTTGTATGTTATGTAGCTTATTAGTAAAATCAGGTGTCCACACCTGTTTGAAAATTTAGGCAAAAATGAAAAAACATTGTTTTTTTCCTTCCAGCAGAATACACAGTAAAAGTTTCTTTCATTCTCTACAGATTCTAGAGAGCTCTTGTCACAAGAGGTGATTGTTCATTTAGTTTAGTCCACTTGAAATGTTTTCATACTTGTTTATTAAGTAATTAAACAGGAGTTTTGCTCCTTCACAACTGCTATTTGTAAATAATAAATTAACAGCGCGAATGGTTCTATGCTGTATTGCTATTTCAAACAGGGAAAGTTGAGCATGTGCTCATTAATTCTGTAGAACTGGACCATGTTTGTTACAACTGTATGCCCCATTTCTAAGTTTATTATTATTATTATTATTATTTGTTTCCTTGGTTGTTTTAATCTCTATTACAAAATAGTCATCTTTATTACTGTGTTTTCACAGAATCCATGTGACTATTGGGTTCATAGTCAATATACAATCACTTTTCTAACTCACCAGATATTCACTTTGTCACTGTGTACATGCAACAAAAAAACATTTCCATGTAATCCCAATGTCTTTGACAAGCTGAGATGATAAGCAATAGTGCACTCAGGGGTGTCAGATGTTTTAAATGCCACAAATTGTACAAATTCATAAATGTGACAGAAATTCACTAGCGCTGTATAAAAGTCATTAACTCAGACTGAGACCTGGCTTATCTCCAGTGATCTGAGAGGAATTCAGCCACTGCCAAATTTGGTCCATTAACTTCTGTGTGGTTTCTGCTACACATAAAGTTGTACACTCCGTATTCAAACATTTTATTACCAAGATTAATGGCCTCTCCTACTGAATTAAGAATCCAATAGCATGACAAGGAAATGGCTGGCATAATGCAAAATGCATAAACCCATTAAACATAACTATTTTGACACAGTGGTTCATACTATTCCAGGACAGTTTTCAAATCCTGACTCAAGTCTTACTTGATGTACTGACAAAATGTCATAGGTTTCATGGGATCCCAGACAACCCCTATCAGCTCCTGTCCACTGCCGTCTCTGGTATCTGCAAACATTATCTGAAGAATACCTTTCTTCTTCTAAAAGACTACTGTACAATTCTCATTTAAGGTGTAACAATCAATGTAGAAATAGGACTGGATGGATCCAAATTTTTGAAGGGTTAGGAGACACTTTGCTTTTGATGCTACTTGGCCAAAGAGATACAATGATTTTAATCTTCATTGGATTAGATAAAGCAAGTGTTGAGCTGAATCAAATGTAGGGATTTCATTCATTATAAATATCTTCTTCACACAAGAAGTTTTGGTCTGTCTTGAGACAGGGTAAATATCCAGATGGCCCTTCAGGAACGTATGGAATATTTTGCCTGCTGTGACTTCTGAAGGGTGATGTTTTTCAATGCTGCTAAGCTTATGCTTTACCTTCAATAAGTAAGTTGTCTTCATATAGTTTTAAAAATTGCTTATCTGCACTGATGCATAGCCTGTATTTCTGAGCAGAGCAATGTATAGCTGTAATGGTTACCAGGGAGAGAAGAAACACAATATTCTGCATAGAGAACAAGCTCAAGAGGCTTACTGAAATGAACCTGCTGCCTCTCAGAATATGCACAGGTTTTTAATAAGTGGCAGAGCAGCACTTTTTCCTTAGATTAACCCTATTTCTCCTCCACAGCCAACTTTGTGTCATTATTTATGTCTCAGAGGTAAAATGCTGCTGTTCCATTTTTTACATTAATTTTGTTTATCTGTACCTAATTACAGAGCACCCAGAACAAGGACAAACCAGACCTGCTGAATAATTCCTGTGTACAGTCATGCCAGGGTCACTTCTTCAGACACACTTTTACTGATAGCTTATTATTTGATTATTAATACTGCTAGTATTCCCATTTGTGAAATTGTAATGATATTGATTCTTTACCTGCCATACTGCCATGGTACAGTATGTGAAAATCTGTTCAATTGTAAAAATGAAAAATTTAACAGAACAGTTTATCACTGACTTCCACTAAACTTACTTGCTTCTCATCATTTGAAAGAAATAAAAATATTAAATCCCCAATTGATGAGAAGACAATTTGGTATAGATTGTGCAGAGAAGTTGATTTGAACTTACATAGCAATTTAACAAAACATCCCAAAAGCATGTGATTTATTTCCAATGCCTTCCCCCCAGCTATGCTGAAATAAAATATGTAAAACAGGGAGACTTGATGTGAAGTCTCCCTGCTATAAAGCACTTCTTTTGCATGCATTACATCACCCTATTTAACCAATGACTAGACAGTCAAAAAACAATGTGGATGTTTTTATAGAGGAAAGGATTGAAGAGGGGAAAGACTCACAGAAGACAAAAAAAAAAACAACCAAACAAAAAAACATGGCATTATAATACCCATATTTAAAAGTGTGTTCACTACTGCTTGAGAAACTTTGAGAACTCTATCAATCACTTTGTAAATCAATCAATCAAACTAACAAAAAGTAACAGGCAATCCTCTAGAAAATCTAGAAGTCTTCATTTTCAACTTATTTACTTTTGTAAATTTAAAAAAAAAAAAAAAAAAAAAAAAAGCTTAGTTAACCATGATCACTTTCTAAAGTATTCCATCTGAATGCTAATTTGTTGCAATGAGCATTGAACACATCTGTCAGATTTTCTTTCTATATGGCTGATATACAATGACGATAAGTAGCAAATTTCACTACATTTCACCAGGTATGATTTTCAGAGTTTTAGTCATTTATTATTGGATATATTTACATGACAGAGCCCCATATATTGTATTGGCAACCATTTTGTAGGATATAACTGTTGCTTACAGGTTAGACTTCACATTTGCTAAAGTTTTTCTTCTTAGCGTCTATTGTCTAGATAACATGAAAACCTGAAATCTTCTGAAATTGATGGGTCCTTAAATGAGCTTTTGTTTATTTATTTATTTATTTTATTTTATTTTGGCTAGATCCTCTCTTTTAGCTTTTCTGAAGGCATAAACTGTTTAAATTACCTTAATTTCTAAAATGTCACCAGATACTTAGATTAGTGTAGTTTCTTGTGTAACAGCCATGCCCATCTGTTGAGCATATGATCTTTTCCACTAAACAGAGTAGTTTCTTATTCTGGACTATGGAAGAACATGAGGAATGCAACATTTCTGCCCAGGATGGACAGATAACAGCTGTTTGTGTCCGTAAATTTAGGTATAAGTTCTGTAAAGGAATTCAGTCTGGTTTTGTTCCATTTGGCTACTTAAAAAAACCTGCATCATTTGGCACAGTACAGTGCATTCAGAACACTTTATTCTGTGATGTTAGTGGTACCAGACTACTTTGCCAAAGCTTTGATTCTGCTCTGATGCTTTATGTGGTAAACTTGTATAACACCTGTCCTCCCATATCATGCAAAAATCAGTATCATTAGTCTTGCTTTGCCTAAGCTCTATATTCAATGACCTTTAAATATTAAGTACATAAACACTTCATTCCCATTGTTTGGACCAGAAAGGCAGGTTGTCACATAAATTGCTTCCATTAAAAAAGAGGTTTGTCCAGCAAAGTGTCTTATTTTTTTACAGTGAAGTCACATGAAAAAGCTACTGTTTTCCACTTTAGATTGTAATTGTATGCTATGCTTGATGGCAGTAACAGATGCATAATGGACAGAGGCTGTTTTTGCTGTCGAGCCATATGATTTTAAGAATATCAGAGGGCTTTGTCATTCAAGTAAGCCCATACTATATACGTAGTAGTTCCTCTCTCTGTCTCATTATGTTTATCAGGTTGCACTATCAGAAGACCTCATCCAAGCCAATTGATGTTGGTGAAATGGGACAAAGCCTGTTAATTAGAGATTTCTGTTGTTCATACAGAACAATTCCAAATAAAAATACAATAGATGATTTTTAAAGGCCACTTCAGTTAATATTGTGTCTGATATTATACAAAGGCACAGATTTCCTCTGTGAAATTAGTTTAATTGAGAAGCTGAATCACATTATCCAGTGCACAGAAGCCCTAATATCTGCTGGAAGAGTGCAAACATGTTGCCATCAAGAAGTCCTCTTTTGAAAAATACAAGTTGGCAGATGAAGACCATTCAGGACAGATGGAGACATGGGAGTACATTCAAAACCACTAATATGCTTCTTTTTAACAATCCATCACCCTGCACATACTATCACCACTACTTGGATGTGGGGGGAAGGGGGTATTAATCAGCTTTTGTTGTACTCTTCTTGTTTCTGAGATTATAATAAGAAAAAAAAAGGCAGGATCTCAACATTACAAGGAGTGCTGCAGGTGTCTAAGAGTAGATGCTTACTGCTATTTAGGATTATGAAATTGCATTAAATAAGCGAGTCATCGCACAGGACTGGCAGATGTGAGAGAGAATCCATGGAAGACCAGTCTGTCCTGAAGTATCAGGTAGAGGGTAGACAGAGTACAACATATATTAGGTAATTCCTGCTTTCCATTTCAGTGGAGGTGAAGTTAAGCGTGCAACACACTGTTGCACACAAGTACTTGTTTTTGTGAAGTATCATGTCTGATGAAAAGATCAGACATGAAGGTAACATGCTTTCATAGATGATCTTACTGCAGTGAATTATACAAGTAATATCAGACATTATATGTGACTGAAAGTTTCCACTAATAAAGTTCCTAACTATAATGTGTCATGTATCTCAGACTTGTTCTGGTTTTGGATACTTTTATTTCACCTACTTTCAAATTATGCAAAGGTTTTAGGATTATTTAGATTAATAACACGCAAATGGTAGATTAATAATATACAAATGGTAAAAGTAGTGAATATATTACTATAATATTAATGGTAAATGATTTTCAGCAGTAAATACAAATCTGTATGTGTTTATCTTCACTGTTAGCTTGATCTCTCCTCCTTTTGCTTTCCAGTACTCATTTCCAAATTCTTCATATGAATAGTCATGACCAGTATTCTTCCTGGAGGGAAACAATAACTTTGTACCCTAGGCAAAAGCTAACAACAGTCAGATGGATTAGATGGCTTCAGCAAAGGATCTGACAGAAAGTGATGATTGAATGATGCCAGTGTGTAGCCCCAGTCTTCCAGTATTTGGTTAACAGGAGCTTGAATTCTTCCACAATGTCAATTTATTTGCCATTTTCACATAAATAAATAAATACATGCATACATACATAAACCCAATCTTAACCTTATTCTTTAAAACACAAATTCCACAAATCCAACATATTGTCTAGAAGCCCTTAAGTTACTTTGGGAATATTATTAAGAAAAAAAAAAAAAAAAAAAAAAAAAAAAAGAGTAGTAAAGATAGGAGCCCTGAGCTGTTATGGACCTTTGTAGAAATAAGTTTTCTTCAGACAGGAGTTCATAAATCCAAGCATCTGCCTGGTCATCTTTTCCAAACAAGGCAGAATGGCTTTACAGAAGTCTTCAGGCCCTCAAAAATGCCTCTTATAAGTGTGGCCTGTGATATCAAGGACCATGCTAAGAACTGATGTACTCGCACAGCATACGCGTCGAAAGAATACAAGTGTCATGCCTTGATTTTGTAGCATGACTGAAAGGCCAGTGTGTATGAGTAGACCTAAAGTTCTGCAACCATTGCCCTATCTAGCATGCTCTGTGGATACAGTCAGTCCACGCTAGAGGAGGCTGGTCAAAAGCAGGATGGATGTAAATTAACTGCCTGGGAGAAAAGAGGTTGTTCTCAATAGAAGGTCACAAACACAGTATAGATTAGCAGAAATCATGAATAATAAACTTGGTGAAATGCTCAGCAATACTTCTGAACAATGACTACTTTTCTGGTTAAAAGAGGAAAAGTGTAGAAGATGGTGAAAGAGGTGAATGCCTCAGTGTTTAGAGGCATACCTCATTGGTTTTAGTTATTATAAAGAACAGTGATTTTATCTAATTTTATATTTTAATATTTATTTATTTAATAATTTGTGTCATAATACTTGGATGTCAATCAATTTACTTGCTAAATTCAGCCCATTCCTGATTTTCTGTTCCGAATGTCATAGTGTAATTATGGCCACTGAAAAAATGATTTCCTTGTACTCCAGTGGTCACATCGCATTACTTTTTATGACAAGCATTTGCATCCAAAATAGATTTCACCAAGTATAGAACCTATTCCGCATTCAAAGTTCAAGCAGGATATGTGATCCATGCTGCAAATGCTATTCTATCTGGCAATGGGATTTTTACCATTAAGCAGCAAAGTCGTACTTAGAAACATTATTATCACCATTAAAAGAAGTCTCAAAGAGATGAAGAGCATATCTAATAAACCATATCTGATCATTCTTATAGGGGAGTGAAAAAGTAATGAAAATATAATGACATTAAAGGTGGGCAAAAATAAAATATGTGAATGAAAATCAAATGAATACATTTAAGTTCACATAATTGAAGAACCCGGTCATTGAATGTTATCTGTATCCAAATTATTAATATGATTTTTTTGTTGTTGTTTTCTAAATGTATTACTCTCATTTGACATCCAAAAATATATTTCATTATTAAGAACAAAAGAAAGAGTTTTAAGGTTGATTATGAGTGAATTATTGTCAGCTACAGATTTTTATTCAAGCCTCCTGATGGGGGTTTTGAAAATATTCATCAGTGTACTGTTCCTAAAAATTCATGTTTTGCCTGGAAACAGAGTGAGAAATTTAATGGATCGCCACCTTTTTTACTTCTTTGATTCAGTGCTAACTATTAAGCACTATAAAACAGAGACTAGCTATCTTTAGGCATAAAAGGAAATTAATACATTAAGTTCTACAGCTACAGAGAGGAATAAAGAGTAACTGGAAGTTGTTAAAAAGAAACTATTTCAGCTGGTCATAATTAACAGCTTATAACATCTATTCTAATAACAACTAAAGAAGTTACTAAGTGGCAGAAAAATTGAATTTGTGACTACAATAGACAAAAAAGGTAGAAGAATAATGTTCCCCTTAAAACCACTTTGATATCATTATTGTTGCAAATTAAGATTGAACTCGCTTGCTGGCACACTATTGGAGCTGTGCTATGTTTGTTGCTTTCTTACTGAGAGAACATTTTCTATAGTTTTAAGAACTTTATTCATTCTCATAAGGGAATAAAGCAGTATGGGGAAAAAAAAAAAAAAAAAAAAAAAAAAAAAAAAAAAAAAAAGACAGCATTTGGCCCTGATTGAAAACATAAAAAGAATATTGTTCATACCTCCAGTAATAAATAAATAAATAAAATAAAATAAAATAAAATAAAATAAAATAAAAAAGCAGAATTTAATAGTCTGATGTCATGGCTTAATGACCAATGCTTGTTACAGACCAGCCTCTGTCTTACAGCAAGTTAATAATAGTTCTTCCATTAGTGGAAAATTTCCTATTTCCAATCTGTTTACATATATGTGTATGTATATATATATATTCATCAGATGCCCTTGTGTGTCATAATTTTGTCCTATGCCCAGTTCTTTCCTGTACCAGCTGTAAGTGGCAAGGCTTTGGTAGCAGGAGGGCTTCAGGGGTGGCCTCTGTGATCAGTGCCCAACAGCTGCCCCATGTCAGACCAGAGCCAGCTCCAGCTGGCTCCAAAAAGGACCTGTTCTGGAGCAGTTTGCTCCTGATGGATGGACCCTGTGGTACAGACCCATGTAGGAGCAGTTCTTGAAGAGCTGCTGCCTGTGCACAGCCCACGCAGGATCAGTTCGGGAAGGATGGCATTCCGTGAGAGAGACCCCACGTGGAGTAGGGGCAGAGAGTGACCGTGAAGGAGCAGCCGAGATGAAGCATCAGGAACTGACCGTAGCCCCCATTCCCTGTACCCCTGCACCACTCAGGTTGATAAGGAATATTTTTAAGAGGGTGGATAAGGAGGAATATGTTTTTAGTTTGCTTTTAGCTTCTCACTGTTCTAGTCTGCTAGTGATGGCAATAAATTACATTGATCACCCTATGCTGAGTCTGTTTTGCTTTTGACGCTAATTGGTGAGTGATCTCTGTGTCCCTGTCTCAACACTTTCCATTGTATTTTCTCCCCCTTTCTCTTTAATGAGGGGGAGTGAGAGAGAGGTTGTGGTGGAGTTCAGCTGCCCAGCAGGGTAAAACCAACACAATTCCTTAAGCATTAGAGACTTTCTGCTTTGAGTATTTCTCTTCACTGTTTGTGCCAAACACTGAAACTTGAGTACAGCTTCATGTTTATGCATATAAAATAGATTAGTAAACATTTAAATATGTGAATTCCCTATAAAAATATGACTTACCCAGACACATATGGTATTTTTGTTTTGTTTTGTAAAACAACTAATTATATAACTTAGATCTGGGATTTTAAGGCAAAATTTTGGCAAGAATTTCAACATCTACTCTGAATTTCTTGCCATGTGCTACCTCATTTCATATAAGATGTGTGTCCTGCAAGTATACTTCCTGGATTACGTACAAAAAGTATAAGTGCTTCACACTGTCTCGCTAAATATTTGTCTCAGAACTATGCGATACATAAGTGAAAATAAAGTCAACATTTGGAAGGGGTAATCTTAGACAGAAATTCTGCCTTCTGATATAGTGGTACAGTTTAATAACTGATATGTGGGTCATCTATTTGCCTCCAAAGGGATTTTACTGCTATCAAGTAATCTCATTTAGCATTATGAGGGTGGATTACTTCTAATATTGCAGGCGCTGCCCACAGCTTAGCTCAAAGGAGGGTGGAGGGGTGGGGAGGAATTAGTAAATGCAAAAGGTTGGTAGAATCAGGGATAAAGAAAAAGAGGACAGAGGAGGACAGAACCATAAGACTTTGGATGGCATGCGCAGTGACAGGATGAGGAGGAACAAGAGAGAACTTAAGATGGTGAAAGAGGGAAAAGCAGTTGTGTGGCTTGATGTACAGAAGTCAAGGGCATAGCTGCCTGCATTGGTATGAAGGCAAGAAATAGACTAAGATTCATCAGCAACTAATTTTCTTACACTGTGCCCTTCCATCCTCATTCCTAGGTGGCCTTTAGCATAGGCTGCTGTAGTGTGCATATTTGCAGTGTTAGATGTAAAATGTGTATGTGAATTTGAATCTGTCCTTGTATACTATTCTAGACATAGAATGGATTTCTGTATTATTTTGTTGTCTTGGAAATAGCTGCAAAACCCTCTTGCAAAGCACTCTTCTTGTGCCCTCTGAAAAGTGAGATTTACTCAGAAAATAATAGCGTTCATTGCTTGTATGTATTCAGTTCTTGAATGGTACAAATCAGCACTGCTGTACTTAAAATCTTAACCTTGATGACAACTCACACTGAAGTCTGGTGGTTTTTGTTGGTTTTGTTTGTTTGTTTGGAAACATCAAACTTGAGAAGTTGAATTCAGTAATCTGCTAAAATAATGCAGATATGATGAAGTTAAGCACTCTAATGCTGAAATATGAAGGTGTCTGTATTCTTGCTCTATGACATTTTTTTCTGAAAATGGTGTTCTACACTGAAAAGTGTCAGGTAGCTACACAGCAGATATGTAAGAGTACTCTCAGTGTGGTCACTTTTTGAAGGTCTACATCTAAGGCGGTTGTTGAAGTATTAGAAATGAAAATCAAAGCTCTAATGAGCCAAGTCTAGAATTAGGGACACCAGACTCTTTTATTCCCAGAGGTTCATAGATCAGGCAGGACTCAAGCCTTGGGTATAACTTCTTCAGATAGGGGCCTTTGCTTGGAATGCTGTAGAGTCTATCTTCAGGAGAAGCCCAAGGAGTGAAGAACAGCAAATGTACCCGTTTCCCTCTCATATCTAGTGTGGCTTCCTTGTCTAGGGAAATAGAATCATAGAATCACTAGAGTTGGAAAATATCTCCAAGATCATCTGGTCCAACCATAACCCTACCACCAATGTCATTCACTAAACCATGTCCCTAAGCACCAAGTCCAACCTTTCCTTAAACACCCCCAGGGATGGTGACTCCACCAGCAGACAGTTGTACTTTTCAGACATATTCAACATAGACTCAGTCAGTGCTGAGAGATCTCCCTGCAGCCTTCTCTTCCTCAAGTTGAACAAACCCAGTTCTCTCAGCCTGTGGGAGAGGTGTTTCAGCCCTTTGATCATCCTCATGATCCTTGCTAACAATGAACTCCAATGGTATGTGAATATCTCCTGGAAAGAAGATTACTGTGGAAATTATTAAAGGCAAGAGACATAGAAGCAGTACGAAAAGAGTGTATAACTGCTATTCAGTACTGCAAATGATGGTAAAAGACAGAGTTTGAAATAGTCAAAATAATGTAAGAATTTAGAAAAGACAGGGAATGTGAATAAAGAATTACATAAATGTTCAAAATAGACAAGAGATGTGTCTTGTGGGAGAAGTTTTAATAATCTAAATGTGACCATAGTGGGGTGAATGGAAGGTTTTATGCATTTTTCTGAAACAAATCATCAGTAGATGTGCAGAATTAATATTAGGCAGGTCATTCCATTTACAGTAGTCCTAGTGGAGATGAAGCATTAAACAGTTGTTAAACCTCTCACAAAAGAAAAAAAAAAAAAGTTAATTTAATCATTCAGGGAAAAAAAAATGTATCTGCAGGAATTTTGATTAACTCCAATTTTTCTTGTCATTATGAAAGCCAAAGAATAATATATATATATATATATATATATATAATTTTACTATGTTATTTGATCATTCAAATATCAGTAGGTAGTTTTCATGTAACTCTTATTAAAAAGTACATGTATAGAGAATAATTTGTTAATCTTTTCATACTGATGTCATATTCTCATACGAATTCTGCTTTCGAGACACAAAAATATTGGGTTTATTTAGTTTTTTAGTGATCATAAAAAAGCCAGAATCCACACAGTACAGTAGACGTGCAATTCAAGAAGAAACGTCTGAGTTACAGAGAAAATTTTGAGAAAACTCACTAAGTATTAACAGTAACCCAGAGACCACAGAGTCATCATGACTAGTTTTCAAGGGTGTAGAAATGACTAGTTCTGGAGTAACTTCAATATTTACCCTTTTACAAAAAGATCTTGTTAATTAACTCATCCAATAGTCACAAAGATGCAGTCTGTCTGCATCTTTGTGGAAGCCTAAACTCCCAAGAGATTCCCTAGACCAAGTATTTTTGTGTCATTGCTATAACACGTTTTTATTATATATACATATATATTTGTGTGTGTGTATGTATAACCAATAATGCATATTGAGTATAGTCAAATGAATTGAAACTATTGAAATGAAACTACTGACACAAGTCAAGTAGTTTTAATCTTATTTTTTATATAACAATATGAGATCTCATTTTAGTTCACTTTCCACTTCACTGGAGTACACTAGAGAAGGGCCCAACACGCCAATCAGTATGTATGCAGCAGTTATTTTAGACATTTTTCAGAATATTTTGTTTCCTGTGTTTTGTCTTTCCTCATAAATTGCTCAGGTTATAGAAATTATACTGATTTCTGCATTTATCCATGGGTAGCTTGGAAGCTAATCCGGAGTCATGTCATCATCATTTAGAGCACAAAATGCTTCACTCTGCTCTAATAGATATTTTAAAAGGTCATAGTTATCCATTCATTTGTAAGAAATGTGGTCGTTCTAATTTATGCCAATAAAGGCCTTTTTATTTCCATGTTCCCAGTCCTATGCCACACAATAAAATACTCCTAAAAGTGAATTTATTAAGTAATAATTTATGCCTATATACTGTTGTAGCTGTTGACCTTCAGTCTTACACTCAACACATTAAATCTGAACTACTGTATAGTACGTTGAGCTTTATAGAGATTCATTCCTCAGCTGCAATGGTATAGGTGAGGGAGGGACCTCAATAATATCATCACAGTAAATAACTTATCTGAAGGTAAAATAATTGCATTCTTATATTGAATCCTTACCATTTCCCTATAAAATTTTATGCATATAGAGAATATAATACAAGACATGTCCTAGTGGTGGATGATGTATTTTACGTGGCAAGGATGGATGTATGGTTTACATGGCAAGGTTTTGGTAGCAGGGTGCTACAGGGGTGGCCTCTGTGAGAAGAATCCAGAATTTGCCCCATGTTAGATAAGGGTCAGTTTCAGCCAGCTTTAAAGGGATCCGACGCTGACCAGAGCCAAGCCAATAAGGTTGTTTGCACCTCTGGGAGACCATATTTAAGGAAGTGAATAAATAAATAAATAAATAAATACTGCTGCACAACAGCAGCTGGGAGAGAGGAGTGAGAAAATGCAAGAGAACCAGCCCTGCAGACACCAAGGTCAGTGCTGAAGGAGGGCAGGAGGTGCTCCAGGCACGCAGCAGCAGTTTCCCTGAGGCCTGTGGAGAGGCCCCTGGTGGAGCAGGCTGTCCCCCTGCAGCCCATGGGTCCCACATGGAGCAGATCTCCACGCTGCAGCCCGTGGAGGAGCCCCCGGTGGAGCAGGTGGAGGTGGCCTGCAGGAGGTTGCGGCCCATGGAGAGCCCTCACAGGAGCAGGCCCTGGGCGGGAGCTGCAGCCCGTGAAGAGATGCTCACGCAGGAGCAGGGGATCTGAGGGGAGCTGCTGCCGGTGGGGGACCTGTGCTGGAGCAGTTTGCTCCTGGGGATGGACCCTGTGGTATGGAGCCATGTGGGAGCAGTTCTTGAAGAGCTGCTGTCTTGTGGGAAGCCCATGCAGGATCAGTTCGGGAAGGACTGGGGTGTGTGGAGTGTGTGTAAATTGTCCACCTTGTCAGTGTTGTGATTATGTTTATTTTGGTGTGGAGAATTCTTTTTCTTTTTGATGTAAGTGAACTTTGTGATGATTGTGATGATTGTGAAGTAAGAGGATATTGAGATTATTCTTAAATATGCTTTTCACAGATTTAAGGGGTAGAACATACCCTCCCACACACCTTGCCACCTACCACCACATTGTTTTGGGGCAGACTCCTGGTTGGTATTCTAAACTAATTGCTTAACCTTAGGGAAGAAAAGAAACATATTCTGCAGACCTAGCAATAGTAGTGTGTTGGTTACCCATGGACATTCAAAATAATCAAAAGCTGCTGTAATTAGCCCACAGGGAAAGAAGGAGGTGCCATTCCTGATACCATCCACAAATAGCCTTCCAAAGGAGGAAAATAAGAGAGTGCAGTTTTGAATGTTCTTGACAAGGTCGTTGGGGGCATAAACAAAAGGGACATAATTGATAACAATGCAGGGCCTGAATACCAGATTAGGCTCAAGGCCAGCGCTTTACAGCACAGAGAACTGAAAAAGATTTTAGCAAACGCTGTGACTGGATATACAGAAGATAGCATAAAACGGGATCACACAGAAAAATATTAACAGCAAACAAAACATGGTGACTATCAAGTAAGTATGTTAATTGTGTCTTAATCAAATCTACTGTTATCTCAACCCCTTGAGCTCCACATTGGGCACCAAAAAGGACTGTGGTGGAGTTCAGCTGCCCAGCAAGGTAAAACCACCACAGATGAAAGTGGTGAATAAAATAAAAACGTTTTTATTTAAAGCTCTCTTTCCTGTTTAGGTCCTATCTGAGAATGGAATGTTTAACAGTGTTGATCCCAAACAGTGAATGTCTTCCATCTTTATAGCTTTACACACATTAACAATAAAGCCATCTCATTTTCTTAAAAATAAATAAATAAATAAATAAATTTATTTATTTATTAATTTCTAGTTATCTAGAAATTTTGCTTGAGTTGCAGCTTCATTCTCACAAAGTATTAGGATTCCCACAGGGGTTACAAATATTTCAGGACTTTCAGCTGGGCTTGCTAGGGTGCAATGGAACTATGCCCTGCTGTGGAGGGGAGGGCAGTGCACAGCAGGGCACACTGGCCTGTTGGCATTGCATAGCACTTCACATGAATTGAGCTGAAGTGCAGAAGGTTCCTGGCATATGTGGTGAATTCTTTGGTGTTGTAAGGCAGTTATCCCATCACACTAATCATTCATTGTATTTCTATTTGTCTGATTTGTGTGCTCATTTATTTTACCCTACACAGTCCTGAGACTTTTTCTCTTTGGCAAGGTCATGTACGGTTGTCATAATGAATCAACAATCTTCCTTTTTGCTACCTGGATGCTACATAAGAGGTTTTGCTGCTATTTCGTATTTATATTTTGTTATATGTGTCGGTTCTGTCCTGAATTTCTGTCCTGAATTTTGTCCCTGATTATGGGACCAGAGCTGAAATGGATAACTTTTTATATGAATAGAAGTAAATAAAAATTATAATGAAGGTCATGAGTGTTATTAAGCAAGTTTCACAGTGTTGTCCATGATAGAGCTATGGAAGCAGGTTTCTTGCCATGTCTCCAACATGCATGGAAATAATTGTTCTCCTTCCTGTCCACTTTATGAGAAATAGTTAAATGAACATCATTTTGTTCCTTTATTCACTTTGGTTATTAGTGGGTTCAGCTGTTGTGCTTAATGCAATTATGAAAGTCTGTTATGAATTATGAAAGTTAGACATAAAATGGCAAGGTGTATACTTGTTAGCTGCAGAGAAATTAGAAGATTGAAGGTATTAAAAAAACTGGAAGATTTCCCTCTCAGTGGTTGAAGCTCCAGGAATGGATCATCTTTTCAAATTTTCCTTTATGAGGAAAAGGGAAAAGAAATAAAATATTTCATGAATAAAGAACTATTAACTTCTGTACAACTTAGAAGATTCAGGTTCAATCAGAAATACCGATTAGGGAAGGTGTCCCAAAATCCTGGCTATTTAATCTAAGCATTCTTTATAGCTGTAGAATCAGTTTTCTTTGAACTTTGACCATAGCTCTTTAAATAAAAACTGGAAGAGTTTTTCGGCTATGTAGAGGCAAATGTTTTAGTTAAAGTATAAGAGAAAAAGTTCACAGTGTTAACACAATGTTTTGCTCAAACATCTCAAAAAAAAAAAAAAAATCCTCTTTCTTTGAAACCAAGCATAGAGAAATACTAGCTTCCTACTCGAATTCTCCCTAAATCCTCAACAACCTCAAATTAAATTAAGATGCTGGGGAGAAGAATAGAGGTGGAAATTCAGTACTAATAATCTTAGTTATTATTATCAGAATTTAATTTGTTTCCCAATAAAATTCCTGTATTACATGTGGTTTCCTTAATCTAAAAGTGACAAAAAATTCATGTTGTGGCATAGAAAAAATATGTTATTACACAATGCTTTTTTTAGATTTTATTCCCTCCGATTATTTTTGGAAGACAGTTTTGCAACGTGTTTAGAGATTCATGGCAGCTAATCATACAAAAATATAACAAATCACAGTAGTTTTACCTCAACACCCTTTTTTCTTCTTCATACTGACATAATTCTCCCTCTAGAAACATGCAACTTAATTGGTGTTGCAATAAATGTCTCTAGTAAAGTCATTTTTTACACGTGTCATGGATCTTACACTTAACTAATAGTGAGTGTTGCACTGTGACTCATTTTTAAATACGTGGAATGAAGGTGCATTTCTCCAAGAAAACTGTACCACAGCCTCTAAAATGGATTAGGCTGCCATGCTTCAAGGCCTTTAAATACTTATTTCAAGTCTTTGTAAAAGTTATTTTTCATAACAAATAGGTTTGATTTAGGTTGTTCTTAAAGCAAAAATAGACTTCTATGTTTTAAAGCAAGTGGGATATGTTAGTATTGAAAAGAACTCTACATATATTTTTAAAAATTACAGTAAGTTGACCCATACATACATTCGAAATTCCATTTGCAAGCTTTTTATTTTCTGTGAATAACAGAAATTTCCCTCCAAATATCGTAGTATCTACATAAATATCTGCATAATTTAAAAGCTGAGCTTCAATTATTGTAGTGTCTTTAACTTACCTAGTGATATCTTAACAAAAATTTCAGAAAACTTAAAGTATGCCTAGAATTTTTTATTTAGTTAAGAAGGTACACACACTAGGATAGATAATGCAAACAAGTAGATGATGAATACCTTTGCAAAAGTAACTGTTTCCATTCATGATAATTCATATTTATTTTAGGTTTCTTTGGTCTAGCTGCAACATTTTTCCATATGTGTCAGGTCTATTGACAGACATGTGGTACTAAGATCTTTAACTAAGCAAGCTTTCCTCTATTTAATTAGACAGTTACTACACCTCATTTTAGGCACTTTAATAGTATATGGGCAATGTCTTCAGTTTTTTCAGGACTGAGGTGTAGTTTCAGAGTGCAGATCTTTCTTGCAACTCATCTTAAAATCTCACTTCCTCAGAATTTCTTTACAAGTAAGGATATTGCAGGTATAGGAGGTGTTTTACCCACTTTTCCTCTGTTTGTAACAAGAATAAAAAATGACATTGCCAGGCAAATTACATGAAGTTTGCGAAGTCTGTGTCAGGGTCGGGCTCCAGCTCTCCACAGCCCATTCCAGCCTGGCCACATCCCCTGCCCAGCTGGGCCCACCCGCAGGCCCACGGCCTGGCCTGGCCTCAGCCTTGGCCCAACCCCAGGGAGGTGCCCAGTGCCCCCAGGGTCCTGCCCACCTGGAGACACCCCACGCTCTCAGCCAAGGGACACAGTGGTCCCCACAGTTTTACTGTGAAAGTTCAACGGCATCCATGGGTACATAATCAAAGCTAGAAACATGGATATTGGGGACCAAAATATTACCTTGTGTAGTTCCAGTCATTGGTTCCCAATTATAGATGAGATCAGCTAAGTTTCTATATAGATATCTGTATTATATGTATGGAAGTCTGCTTTTTAGGATGTTTGACTTATCGGGTAAATGTTTTTCTGTTTTTTGAACACCAGGAGTTCAAATGCAAGCATTCAACAAATGTATTTTATTTGCTCTTTGAAAAGCAGATATAGCTATAATCTCAGTCTTTAATCTTTTTTATCGTCCAGTACCAGGCTGTGCCTAACACATTTCTGCAATTTTTTTTCCCTGCAGGAAATAGTGAGCTATTCAGCAAAATTTCTTGATTTCACAGCAAGGTAGCATAATCTCTATAGACTTTTTTTTTTTTTTTTTTGGGGGGGGGGGGGGGGATCTCTTTCAGTGCTCCCTATGGTATCTTTTGCAACAGAGATGCATCTACTTAAAAGTTTTGTGATTTTCAATATTTATAAAGTAATGAGAACTACTAACACTATGTGGGGTGTTTAATTTCCAAGTTCTCTGGCTTGCTTTGCGAGAGCATTTCAACAGACTAGTGAACAAGCTGTTGTGACTGGCTCCATGTGAAAGATTTTTACATGAAACAGAGCTGATATCAAAATGTAATGCAGGGTGAACAACTCCTCCTTTTTATTTCTTTGTGTGAAACAAGGAGTAAAACCAGAAGTGATCTTAATATGTACAGGAATAATGAAGTTTCAAAGAGTACAAAACAAAACAAAAATAAAAACCAATACCTATGATACAAATACAACTACATGTATTTTCTTAGCAAGCAATTATTATTTGGACAATAAAAATAAATGAGGGACAGGAATACCTAAAGAGTTCCTCTGCATCCCTGCTTATAAATACTATTTTGAATTCTTTACAGTGCCACAGGGAGAACCTTCAATTCAGTTGTTGGTTGGTAAACATGGAAGTTTTTAGTAGCCTATGAGTTATTTGCTGATTCTTCTGACCCAGCCTGTTTGATCTTGATTTCTTTTTTGAATACTGTTTGCCAGACAACTTTGGAAAGAAGATCATATTTTTGTTGAGAAACTATAGCTTTTTGTTGTTTTTAATGTCAGTTGCCATTTCTGAGGTGCACCTAATATATGCCCTCTCTTCAGACCCATAAAAGAATTTAGGACACAGTTACATTTGGAGTAACTGATTTTTCTGTGCCCAGCCTTAAATACAATCCAGAAATGCAGAGTTCGAGTCTGGACTCCCTACTGAATATAGAGAGAAAGCTAATCATCCCAGAATAGATTTCTCTACTTCTCCATGGATTAGTTTTATTATTCAGGAAGGATTAAGTCTCATAACCTTTCTTGTGACAAGTGAGAAGTTTTTCTAATGTCTTGTAAAACACAGAAGGATATGTTCATGAGAGCAGTTATCAGAAGGTGGTGAACTGGCAAGGATCCACTTCCCAGGAAGATAATGATGGTGAATGAGCAGTATGTCTTTTTTCTATCATCTAATCCACTTTAAAGAAAAGCATATGGATATGTATGCTTTTCAGTAGCATAGTAAAAGGAGCATAATTCTAGGAGAGAAGTGTTCTAGGCCCTAAGCCTTTAGTCCACAAGGAGTGCTTTGCCAGACTGATGGAGATTGCCTGTGAAGAAGCGCCCATATGCAGTGTGTCAGATGTGGTAGTACGGATGTATTCAATACTGTGAAGAATGAGATCATCTGGATATCCAGGGAAGCAAAGTCTAGATAAGGTTAGAGGATGATGGACTGTAGGCAACTTCAGGTTAGATGACAGAAAAGTTTTTGGTATTGTAGTTCTGAACATTGATAAGTAAGCTCTGCCAAAAATGATTTTGAATGTATTTGCTAATCCGTTTTTCAGTTGTCCTAACAATACAATTTTTTCCTGATATTTCATATTTTTCTGTTTGGAATGTAAATTCTCTTGGGCAGAAACTCTCACAAGTCATTTGTGCAGTACAGTCAATTTCTTTCTCAACTGATTTTCTGGTCAATACCATCTTATAAAGAGAGAAAGTATTTTTACTTGAAATATAATCTAATGATTGAACTGAATTCTGGAGATAAGTGGGTTAATTCACTCTGACAATCTTTTCTTAAAAAAATAAATTTGTTTTCTAATGGTAAGGAGCCTGTGCCCACTAACATAAAAATGAAATTGAGCCTCTGATTTAAAAAGAAAAGAGATGAAGAAATTTTTACCCCTTTCTTATTATAACATTATAAAAATCTCGAGGCTTTTTTTTTTTTTTAAATCTGATTCATTCTTATTATCAGTACCTCCTAAGAATTAGTGCTACAACAATATAATTAATAGGTTCTTAATTAGTAGTCTGTTATAAAGAACAAGGTTGCTAAAGCTGTAACAAATCCATCATCAATGATACTAGCAACCATTTTCAGGGAGATCTGTACTTGAAGTGTCTAAGTTAATGGTTTATGACAGAAACAACTACTAATATGTTGGAAAAGCTAAAACAGATTGAGAAAGTATGCGTGTGTTGTAAACTGATTGATCTGTAATGGAAAGCAATTTTTTACTCTTTAAACTGAGAAACATATGATTGTAAATCTTAACACATAATAGGATGTCAGTCAGTGTTATACAAAAAAATCTATCAAGCTGATCAAATCATCATGACATACATAAGATGGTTACATCAGCAGCACAATCGTAAATGCATTGGATGGCAAATAACAAGGCAGCACTTTATGTAGAAAAAAAAAATACTGGAACTCAAAACAGTTGTATGCATGTGGATTTCTCTTCAGACAGCCATTTTGCCTAAAATTATTATGAAAACCATCAGATTTTATTTGTAAACATAATGTTAACACATTTTAAGTTTTAAAATGGTAGGCAGATAGCTGCAGAGTCCTTAGATTTCCCACTGAAATTTACAATATACAGTGAATGCCAGCTCTATGCCTGGTTCCTGTAATGATCACACATGTTAATTACAGTCAGCAAATGAAATAAGGTCTGGAATTATCTTAGTTAATAATAGGTCCTTAGCTTGTTTTCAATAGTGCCATGAAAACTTGTTGTGCCATGAAACTGTTGCTTGACAGTTGCATTTTATATTCTGTTTTACCTCTTGGAAACTACTTTTGCAAAGGAGGTTGGAAGAGAGAAGTGGCTTGTTTTTACAAGATCAGCTGATGAAGTTAGATTATCAGAAGAGATATTTGGCATGCTAGTCTTATTTCATACCAGCTGCTGTTGTTTTCCTTCAAACCTGAATGTTATTTGAGGTCTTCTTGCTTTTATTGTTTCCCCAGCTCTATTAACTGTTTTTGTTGTTCTTGTTGTTGTTTTAAAGGTCTTGTTTTCTTACATTTTTAGAGGTTTGCTTTTCAGGATGAACTTGTGCAACCAGCAAATTTTCTTTTCCTTTTGTTCCCTCGTCCAGTATTTTCTCTCTTAAATAGTTGGTTTAGATTTCTTTGAGATTTAGGAACAAAAGGCCATCATGAATTAGAGTGGGTGTTTCATAATCTGATTGAGAATATCTATACTACAAAGAGGGCTTGTGGCTGCATTACAGCAGGGCGTACTAGACGTGAAATCTGTTAATATATACAAAAATTGCAGGCTGAAATCCAACAGGTCAACAACATTAGCTAGCTTTTATCCAATCAATACCAAATTGTTTGCTTGATTTCAACTCACAGTACTGGTCTGAAGCCATGGTGTATACATACTACTGCATTATTTTATATCCTGTTGATAGTCTTTTTTCATCTTTGAAAGCAAGATCACTTGTGAATTTTGTGAAGAACATAACACAATAAAATGGGAGAGGGGGTGGAGGGGACAATATCATCATTCACTTTGTTTTAACCTCCTTATATGATACATAGAAATAGATAGATATTTTAAGTACTGAGGCTGCAAGCTATTTTCACTGGGAAAGATCCTGGAATGTAGCATGCTTTCCAGCGTACCCTGCTGATGATGTTTTAAATAACGGCATGCACCTCTGAGTCCTGGAGGACTGTGTTATCATGGGAAGGGCTGAATCAGTCTGGTGAGTTTTCATTTGGAAAGCATTGTGAAACCGTATTAAGTGTTAAAATTATCGAAAAAAAAAATCTATCTAAAAAAATCACTAAAAATTTTGAAAGTTGTAAAAATAAAAATATAATGTTTACAAGCTCTCTAAAAATGCAACCTTCTCTTGTGCTATTTTTAGGACTGTTCTTAATAGTTTTGTTTCAATTTGTTTTGAAAACATCAGTCAGCCCTAGTTGAAAAATGGTTCCCCTTTTTGTTACCTGCATTTGTATAGTAAGATTGCTTTGAGGATTTGAAAACAAAAATTCTTTGTATATATAGAGAGATATATAGATATACACGTATTCTGCCAGTAACAATCTAATATAAAATATCTTCTAAAACATTATATGTCTTCTATCATCTAGACTGCATTTCTGGAAGGTAGGCTTATTCACTATGTGTCAGTTTAAGCACACCGGAAGGAAAAAAAAAAAAAAATCAAGGAAAAAAAAGGACCATTATAGGATCTTGATTCATTCTTCTGAGTTTGAGCCATTACAATAATACAGGAACATAAATTCCCTATCTAATCAATGGAGAAAGCTGAAAAGCATGATTTGGTTTTTACACGAATCTCTTTGAGGAAATGCCTTCCTATT